>NW_027109248.1:539505-545764 GCF_000696795.3 Halyomorpha halys | reverse complement strand
ATCTTCTATTTGTGCAGAAATAAATAAAAAAAAAAATTATTAATTGAAATGTACCACTGCATCAACTAAAAAATATAACTAGTATATGTGATGTGAATTATATTAAAACAGCATGATACAGACATGTGGAGAATATGCTCATTGGTAAGACTATTAACATTTCTAGGTTAGGTCTCGAAGCCACTTTCTTTTAAGTAACCTATAAGGATTATCGGATTAATATATTAATATATATATATATATAAAGGATTTAAATCCGAACGGTGAGTAATTTGGTTAACCTGACTTTCACCCTGGAGCAAGTCCTGCCCAAAAATGGAAACTGCCCCTGTAGCCAAGGGCACAACCGACCAAAAACGGCTTTGCATTCCCGATCGATCAAAGTATCTTCGCGATATCTCATATCCTTAAATATGAGTTCCGTTTTATTTATTATAATAGAACTAACAGTTTATAAGATTTTTGTAAATATGTTGACAAACAACAACAATGTTAAGACGATTATTATTTATTTTCTTGGAGACAAAAAAAAAATTATTTCTAATGTTTAGATAACGTTTGGGACAACTGCTCATCGAGTCCACCTTTATTATTTGATAACTTGTATCCTCCTTATTTGAAGCCTCCATTATAAAATATTATACTATTAACATACCTATTTTCTCGTTGATTTTGTCTATTTATTCGTCAGGTTACATGACACACCGCTTTTGCTCGAAACTGCTTTGCACATAAAACGAAATTATCTCAATAGATCAATTAATTTAAATCTTCAACGTTCAAACAATTATAGTCCAACTTGGAAATAGTCTTCTATCCAAGTGGTTCGTACTAATCCGGGTGGCACTTGAGGATCAAACACAAAAAGTAGCCCCAGAGTTGTTCGGGTTTCGGTAGCTCACTCGGAGGTGTGATGGGAACCATATACAGAGGCCATCTGTACCAACTGACACGCCCAGAAACCGACGCCAGAGGAATGGTTCAACAAGCTTCAGGATATCTTGTATGAGCCCAGCGGTCCACTGATAGCAGACGTGACCTGGAAGTTTTAAGTCGGCCCCGATTCGAAACTCTATCGAGATCCGATTGTACAAGGCGTTGATCAAGGGCCAAATTAATTTTTTTCCGAGCCAAATTAGCATAGAAATTATTTATTTATACAAGCTTCATATTTAAAAAAAAAAATAAGTTTTAATGAAAAACAACATTTATATTGGAAAAATAATTTATTAAAAAACAAAACAAACAAACAGAGTAAGCACTCGAAAACGCTGTAGTAAGAATTTCCTTCTCCAAACGCAAATAGAAAAGGATAAAAAAAGACGTTAATGTCATAATAATGGAATTCGATTTATTTTTTATTAGTATTTTTATAATCTGCTATTTGTGAAGAAATAAATTAAAAAAAACATTAAAAAAAAAATTATTAATTGAAATTTTAAAATTGCATCAACTAAAAAATATAACTAGTATATGTGATGTGAATTATTGTAAAACAGCATGATTCAGACATGTGGAGAATATGCTCATTGGTAAGACTATTAACATTTCTAGGTTAGGTCTCGAAGCCACTTTCTTTTAAGTAACCTAGAAGGATTATCTGGAATTGTAGAACAAGTGGGTTTGGGTTGTTAAGGAGTTTATCATGGAGAGATTGATATCTAATTCTGGCCAATCGGGAACATTGAGGTCATTATGGATGATTTTATTAATGACAAAGGAGAACTGTGGATTTTATGAAGGACTTTGGATTGTAAGGATTAGATTAAATATTACTAATTTTTTTTTAGCTATAAGTATCACAACTTAAGCGACGAAATCTGAAACATTTAGTGATCTTACAAAATTATGGTTTTAGTGCTGTAGATGTGGGGATGAAATGTTAAAATTTTATTTTTTTACTTAGATAAAATGTCTTATAAAATGTTTAATGCTCATTAAAACTCAAACAACAAATCTCAAAAATGAAAACTAGACCTTTAGCATTTTGAAAATACTTCGTTTCTGAAATTATGCCCTTATCGTTTCTGTTATCAAAAGCAATTTACTACCTTATTAAAGAAATATAATTATATAAACGTTCAGAAATACGTGTATATTAATAACTATATTCTATTCTACATATTTTAACAAAAGCTGATAATAATTAATAAAAAAATATTTAAAACAACTGATCACAATCTGGGTGGAATAACAAAAAAAAAAAAATAAATAAAACAAGGATGTGACAGTGTTATTGAACTACACTCCGTAAACGGTTGTCGAAGGTACTGCTGTAAATATTTCACAAAAATGTGGTAAATATTTGTAACATTGGCGAGGATAAAAAACAATACAAGGTGAAAGAAACTGCTTATGTCATTAAAACAAAGAGGTTTCCACTGAATTCAAACATCAAAAACTATTACATTACTATACTAATAAATATATTGTACTGAATAAATAAAAATATAGAGGAATTAATATTATCTCCCTCACTTATTTAATCTAAAGTTAATAACAAAAAATAAATTTTAAAAATAATAATTCTCCTTATAAAAAAATATTGAAGAAAATGTGTTTGAGAAAGAACCCTTTATTTTAGAGAATGCTGTTGGGGCTGTTCAACAATCTGAGTGCACTAAGAGGTACTTATCAGAAAAACATTCTTGATAAGAATAGACACATAGAAAAAATTCTATCGCTTGAACACGCAATCAAAATAAAACGTAACTAACACAGATCTTTGCAACACATATATATGCTTCTTTGACTAACTGTTAAAAAAAACAAAGTTCTTCAAAGGATCATAACAAAGATATAGTGAAATTGTTTTAAAAATATTTCTACAACCCAGGGTGGATTTGAAGTTATCCACTATTAATAAAATGGCGCCCGTCCCGGAATAAAACAAAAAATATATATAAATAATATTATTTCAAAATTTTTTTTTTTTTTTTTTTTTTTTTTTTTTTTTTTAATAATTTTTAAGTAAAATATATCATTTAAATATTCTGTGGGAAAAAAGCTTTACCTGTTATAAGGAAATAATTAATGAAATCATAATTTGCAATCCTTGTCATAAATGAAGCTAATGACCTATGATTAAACAAACACGCCTTGATAAATTATGACCATAATTCCCGGACTGGAATTTTACATCAGGAGGCCATTTAATTTTTGGTATCCAAGCGACAGCCAAGGTCGGAAGTAGAGTTCTATCACAGAATTATAGGCCTCATATAAAGAAAAATATAAATTTTGTGAACTGTAGAACTTCACATTTTTAAAATAAAAAGTAATATTTTAAAAATTTTCGAGTCATGATCTAAATCAGGAGTCTTCAACATTTTTTTTTTTCTTTTTATTTATTGATATCAACAACTGTATTGAAAAATGCATTTATTACGCTATGAACAATAGACAAGATAACAATTAATGAATAAGGATATATACTATGATTTAAGTAAATAAATGTACAGAATGAAAATAGATGACAATAAAGCAATGAGAGAAGTGGAAAATAAAGTGTATATATATGTAAGTAAAATAACATAATTAATGAAGTAAAAAAAAAAGTTATAAAATGCAAAGAAACAACGAAATATAAATATTTTAATTTAATAATAAAGTTATGAATATAAATAAAGTTATATTTACTTTAATCATTCTATATATCCTTTATTCATTGGTTGTTATTTTGTTTATTGTTCTTAGTCCTGATGGTGGCTAGAAATTCTGGCCGAATCGTTGGTACTAATAAATAAGTTTATTTAAACTTATTTGTGTTATTCTCTGACCGCACCCCCAACCATCTTCTCGGCATTATGGAACATTTAAGTTCTTTATGGATGATTTTATTTGTGGCAAAGGAGTATTGAGGATTTTACGAAATATTTTTTATAGTAAGGATCGGACACGGAAGAAATTCGATGGTTTAGTGGAGCCCCAAAGCTCAACTCCGTAAGTTTAGACAGGCTTTATTACAGTCACGTAGATCAGTCTGTTATAATGGATTGGAAGCTTTGAATATTTGTCAAGTAAATATTATGACAGTCGGAATCGACGCACAGTTTCCTTTCTATTCAGAATACCATGTGTAAAATAGGTTGAATGTAGAGTCATTAAATGTTAGTAATTAAAAACTGGCCAATAGGCATCACGTAAAAAAGTTTCCATGAAAATCGGGTGAGCTGACAGAGAAAGTGAAGCTAAAAAGGCGGGCCTTATCATGGACAAGGGGTGTTGTAGAGGAGCAGGAAAAGAGTACGCGCACTGGCTGTGCCTTTTATTTTAGTTTACATTACGATGGCGGATATTCCTATTAACCTCAACGTAAAGTTAAACTCTGGGAGCATGGCCTTTTTGGTTTGAAATGGAGTATGGTTACGCCACCTCCTTGGATATATCAGGTAGACACAGGGATGAGTATTCCAGGTCTAAATAGTATCGTAGCCAGCGAACTGAGCAACCAAGCCATACTCGTAAATTATTTTGAAAGTTTTTTTATTTAATTAGTTATTTTGGAAAGAATAAAATACAATACCTATTTGTTGTACAATGGAGTAGTTCACAATGTTTGAGCCTTAAAAGGTGCTAAAAGTGGAACTTACTCAAATAAAGATGGGTCAACTGATTTTTTTTCTCTTACAAGTATGCATCTTATGACAACTAGAGCCAAGTTATTTTTTTTTTTTAAATTAGTAGAAAAACAATGTTAAATTACGGCAGCACCATACGGCTATTTAAAAATAATTATCATATGGATTATATATTTCTTAGTTACCAGGTAGATGTCGCCGAAAAACAAACTTTAATTTCAGGGAATACGAATCCTAATCTAATAAAATCAACTTGGTCTTGTAATACATTATTAATAAGGTACAAGGGATAGAGATGAATAATGTTTTATAATAGGTTTGTTCCAATATGAGCCATCACTAGCATAGAATTGGAGGGGATAAGCGTAGTAAGGTTACTTACGCCCTGCATTTTGTATGACGCATGCGCGTTATAATTTGATGATAGTTTTGAATTCTGCAAGAATAGTCCTGATAACTTCGAGAACACACAGATGTAGAAAAATATTCCAGATTATTAATTAATTGATGATCTTTATTTATATAGTGCATAGGGCTAATAACTGTAATAATTGTAAGCTGGCACTTTTTTATTTTGTTTGTTTGAGGTATTTGGCCTATAAACGAAAGTAAATATATATATGTATCTTGAGGACCACTCAATAAGACAACTACTATATGGAGTATATTGAGGGAACGTTTCGCAACTTAATTGTTAGGATAGTCAGACCAATTATTTATAACAGAATGTTCTACTACTACGCACAGCAATACAACTAACTATAGGTTTGGGCCAGAATCTGAATCTACACAGCAATGTAAAATATAAATATATATATTCTAGATATCTAACCTATTTTGTCATAAACCTGTTTTTAAATATAATTTTTCTTATTTTGGGCCTCCAGAATTTCAATTGTTTAACAGTTCTGGAACGAAATTCTGTTTTAATAGCCATACCTTCTCACATAGGATAAGTACCATTAAGTAAAATGTAAATTACATAAAAAAAAAAAAAAAAGTCTTCTCCAACAAAATTTAAAAAAATCAGTAAATATAGCTTAAAATGGCAGTTATAACCAATTTAAACAGATTATATTTCTTACATTCACAGAACATAGCTGTGACTTTTTTTTTTATATTTATTTCAAGAAAAAATATTCAAGTTGCTCTTTGAACTTATGTCGCTGTATAAGTAGTGTCTGTTCGTATAAGTATATACTATAAACAGAAGTGGTCCTAAAATTTGTTCTCGCATAACTCCTGCCAAAACACATTACAGCAATAGAAAGGCAGATAAAAAAAAATTAATTAATAAAGCCAAATTAAGCTCATTTAATAAATTATTTCTGTCTAAATTCAGGCTAACAAAATTATTATTTTACCTTATTATAGGTACCCATCGTTACTATCAAACGGTATTGTGTTTCATAGAAATAAAATTTATTTAATTTATCATTTAGCAAAATATGTTGTTTTTTACGATTGTAGCATTTAAGCAAGGGTTTGTTTTACCTGCCTATTTCTTTTATTAATGTGTTGAGGTGAGCTGCAAGTCCAGGAGTGTGGTGATTATTTTTATGTAGGTTGGGTAATTGTTGATTATTCTCACAGATGAATTTTTTACTTCTTTCCAGTTTTCTATTATTAGTTAAACATCTTCAAACGGCTCAGACATAACTAAACTGAGATCGTTTGTG
>NW_027109248.1:538087-539455 GCF_000696795.3 Halyomorpha halys | reverse complement strand
CAGAATGCGCTTCGTCAAGAACAGCCGCGGTGCCCATATGCCCGAAATCATTTTCAAATGTTAATGTCACGTATTGATCTTTCGAATAAAAAAAAATTTTGATTACAATTTAATTTTTTGTGTTATTTTTTACAATTTCAAGTTCTATCGGGCTTAAAAAAAAACCCTATATATGTATACAAAATCTTTTCCATGATATTTTTCAAAATAAAGTCAATGATATACATGTAAAATAGGGCTTTCTCGTTTTTGAAAAAAAACATAACAACGGATTAACTGTATTTCAGGTATCATTAAGCATACATAGCGGTTACTGTTATACTGTAAAATGCACACGCAAACATATATTTTAGCCAATTTATTTCAAACAAAGAAACATAATATGATTTAATTAATGATGCATGTTTTTTGAGAAGTACATAGAACGTGAAATGAAAAATTAACATCAAATTTAAGGTTTTCTAAATAAAATTTATGAAGGTCGAAAATTTAAAATTTTCATTTCGCGTTCATTTTTCATTCCAGTGGCTTTAAGATGGCAGACGCGCATTTTTCATTTCAGGCAAATAATGGAGATGATAATTTTACACAGGCAAACCTTAGTATAGATGTCATTTTTTTATCAGGCGTCCCGGACCAAGACGGAACCGACAATAGCAAGGGTGGTAGCTACTCTCTCCAAAGTGGCGTAAGGTCAACAAAACGAGCTATTGTCCCCAAGCCATTGTATTTATACTGTTTCCTATCATATTTTTAAAATAAACTATGACATAAAAGGGAAAACAAAAACTATACATGCGTTGAAGCTCTTGAAAATTCACTGTTCAAGGAAAATAAACCGCATCTATTTGGTCAACACTCACAGACTGCCTATTTTCAATAAGACTATCTTTAGAATCAATTCTTTGTATGTATTCCATTAATTAATAGTATGCCTCTTTATAGTATAGTCCTAATACCAAAATACTGAACAGTTTTTTTTGTTTTTTTTCAACAAAATAATTATTTCACGTTTCAAACGTTCTACCACAACATGGTCGATGTTACACGAAATAAAATAACAGATGTTTATGTTGTTTGTTTTTTTTTAAGTAAATGTTGAACGGTTTCACGACGCACTTCCAACACACACTAACCCTCTAATTCAAGGACTATCAACACTAGACTTAGCAGATACGACGTTTACGAAGGAGTTGGAGGTCCCTACTTAAATTGATTTTTAAATTTCAATTTTAATGGAGAGGCATCATTGGATGACCTTAACCTTCATGACTTTTTTTTTTTTTCTCTCTCTCTCTACATCTCATTCGCTGGTTGTAAAAATACTTTTACAATTGTGAATAAACTTAATAAAGTAAAAAACAAAAA
>NW_027109248.1:535964-538037 GCF_000696795.3 Halyomorpha halys | reverse complement strand
GAAAAAAAATTATATATATATTTTTAAAATCAATGGTTTAGAAAAACTATTCTATAAATACTCGTCGTATTAAGTCCTAATGATGAAGTAAGCAATAAAGTGATGCTTCGAGGTGATTTAAGGAAGTTAAAAATAATTAAAAAATTGAATAATATTATCAACATTATTAGTAAGATATTAACTAATTTTTATTCAATACTTTCTGATTTTTTTTTTTTTTAATGAAGGTAGATATCTCAACATCCAGGGTAACATTACAAATTAATTACTGTAATTTATCAACGTCTGATTTCATAATACACTGGTAAAATTGTTACTTATCCATTCACTTATCTCTGATTTAACATTTCACCTTGATTTTTTTTCAATATTTGTCCTTACTTTCAATTCATCACTTCGAAATACATATAATATTTAGTAATTTAAAAAGAAAAAATTATAATTTAGGTATAATTACAAAACAATTCATAGTTTTTAAGTTATGAATTGAGAGCTTTGATATAAGAATAAATATTGAAAAAAGGAAAAATGCTAGGTGAAGGCAATAAATCAGATATAAATGGATAGATAAGTGAGATTTTGAGCAATGAATTATAAAATTGGATATGGAGAAATAATAATAAAAAAAAAATAATTTACAGTGTATTCTATTAGATGAGACACAACTTCGAAACGTAGAAATAATACAGCTCACGGATTGGAAAATATATAATCAAATATAAAATAACATAAAAGTAAACAAACTATAAAAAATACAATAATTTTTCTCGAAGATTCGACTGAAAATTACAGCTCTTCTGAATACATACTCCGAGCAATCAAACGGTGAAAGTTATTTCATATGTTTTCATTTACTCATGTTATCATTACATAATGGATTGCAACTTTCATTGTGAGAAAAACCATTCTTGAGCAGATTAGAAGAGCTGTAGCTCCTTAAAAATGTATTTATCGCACTCAGAGGACCCCAAAACGTGTAATTAAGTATAATTTTAACTTAATTTTTTTTTTAAGTTGTATTTTCGACCACAAAATTTCCTCTGCGTTAATCATTAGAGAAAATAAAACAACAGAAAACTAAACGTAATAATTATTAATTATAAAGACCTTTATTTTAGTTGCCGTATTTCCGAAATGTTTCATTTCACATTTTTGTAACGTTTCGGACTATTCTATTGAACGTTTTTATTTTCACTCCAGTCAAAAAATTAAAGTCTATTTTCAAACATATTCATACAATTTCAGGAAGTATTTGTGAGATTTTATTAAAATTCAGCTTTTTCCCTGCTGTTTATTTAATGAGGCCATTTTTCTCGGTGCTTTTATATATATACTATACTTTAGTTATTATTTTACAAAAAAAAGTCATATTACTGTCAAAAATTACAGGACTACCTGCTGGTAAAAAAAAAAACGGTTACGAGTTGAAAAAAGCAAAACAAACCTTCTTTCATGTCAAAACTTTTTCAGTTCTGGCACAAACCTGGAATTATTTTGATCACAATGTAAAAAGTATTTGTTCTAACAACTTGTTCTTTCATTGAGGGCAAGACTATGCAAACAATAAAGTTGTATAATTGACTTTGTCTTAGGACCCACAATCAATCAGTCAAGAAAAAAATTATCAATATATACATATATATTGCTGGCTCTACAGAACATGTAGATCTTTGGCCGCCACAACCAGCCATATCCACGACTGTCTATCTTCGGCTACTGCTTTTCAGTTTTGCTGCGTTCAGCTCTTTCGCATCTTTATTGATTCTGACTAACCATTTGGTTTTTGGCCTCCCACATGGTCTCTTGCCTACTATACTGGCATTCATTGTTGGGCGTCATTATGGAATGCTTCGAGCCACATGTCCCACCCTCTTTATCTCCTTGCCTTCGTATCTTGAGGTATTGATTGGCCAGTCTCTGCAAGCAGTTCACTCTTAGTTCTTCCCCCTCACGAGTTAAAGCTCTGATCCCAGATCGCTCCTGTAATTTTACGGAGGACTTTACGGAGTCCAATCTGTCAATTCTGATTTCTAGGGTATCTGTTGGAGCACAGGTCTCGCACATATATACATA
>NW_027109248.1:487264-535849 GCF_000696795.3 Halyomorpha halys | reverse complement strand
TATATATCCATAGGACCAGTTAACGATACAACTTTGTTTTTAAAATTAAATACGGCTACTTTATCTCAACTTTATACCAATACGAAATACAAAGACAAAATAGAACTACAATCTAATATAGTGTACGAAATTACCAGTGAAGAAAATTGCGGAAAATCCTTTTTAGGAACTCCAGAGCAGTATCTTAAAAGAAAGGTATATAAACACAAATATAGTTGTACCTCTATAAAAGAACAACCCCAAAAAAACCTCTCACCACACATTTTAGAAAAACAGAACTTATAACTTCGAATTTTATGCACCAAAATCATACATCGGGAAAGAAAATATCTTCAAGTGAAATAAAAAAAAAAAAAAAGATTACTTTAGAAAAATATAAGAATCGAGCTCTCAATAAAATAGAAGGATTATAAAATTTAAATTCATATTATTCTAACCTAATAAATACATAAGAGACAACTAACAACATTAAATAGAAACAGACAAAAAATAAATAACAGACTAACTACCTGCAGGGAGAAAAAACGGTAACTGTTGGAAAACTTAAACAAACCTTACCTTAAGCCCAAAACCGATTCAGTTCTGGCATAAACTTAAAGATAGTATGTTCACAATTTAGCACACACTGCAATAAAAAATTGTAAGTATTGTCTTTATTAAACAATGTTTTAATTGTAATATTTATTAATCATAAATTACACTATGTACTTGTAGTTTGATAACAATTATTTGAAGAAAGTATTTATTAAAAAAAAAAATTTTTTTTTCATTGTAGGCCATGACTAGGCAAACAATAAAGTTGCGAGATGTCGCTAAAACAAAGCTGTATATCACTGACTGATCCTTGACCCATCAAAATATATATTAAAAAACTATGATAAGTTTTTGTTATTATTATATAATTTTACACTAAAATAAGGAGGGATTCACATCGTTTATGTTTTCATTAGTCTTTTTGATTGATATTTAATAACATAAATTACTCTAATATGTATAAATGAGAAAATCCATAAAATAAAGAATGGTTTATTTTCAAACCATCCACTTAGGTATTTGAATATGAAATCATATTCTTGTTTAGAAAATATTTAATATAGTCAAAGGTCCAGGAGGCTATGTTTCCTCGAATAAAAAAGGACATGCTAGAGGATATGAAGGATAGTATAAGCTAGTCAAGGCTGTTACTGGTACCATGAAATTACAATTTAAAAAGCTATTGAGTACTCTACTAGAACTCAATGTGATACACTGGCTTCATCACACTAGTTCATAACAATATGCATATATTTGAATATAAGAAGCAAAGAAAGTTTCTGAAAACGAGAATTAATACATGAACTTATGGTTTCCAAAAATGAATTTTATTTTTTTAAATCAATAACCACAAAAACAGTAAAAGTAGGTAACCAAATTTTGGACTTTTTCATAGTCTGCATTTTTGGCCCACTTACCGGAGAGATAGAAGTCTAAAATTTAAACTTCAATTTTCTTATAAATAAAAGAAAAAATCACTAGTTTGTGCTGTGTTGATAACTGCTTATTTTTTTTTTCAAAATCTGATGACTTAGAGAAGTTTATGGATAACTTTAGGGAGATTTTAAATGACTTTTAAAATTCATTCGAAACACCAAGTCCGCTATCATCACAGAAAATAACCACTTAAAAAAAACTAATTTTGTTTGAAAATATTTCATTTTTGAAACTTTGATATACATTTTCACATGCAATAAAAAAATTGATTAAAATAATAATATATACAAGACAACAAATTTATTTAATATGCATTTAGAGCCAAATAAACCAAAATTATCAAAATATGTTTTGAAATGATTTAAAATTATTTTTTAATTGAATGAAATTACTATTTAATTAAAATAATGATGAAAATTAAAAAAACAGACAATAAGCAGATAAGATGATATTACTACAATCTCTCAAGCAAATCCTGACACTACAACAGTACTACCAAGATAGTACTGGTTGCGACAGCTGTCACCACAATACCGTTTCTGTGGAACCTAAACTATATAAGATAAATTCTTATATTATATGCAAAAACAAAATAAATAATTTATTTATATTTACATTTAGAGTAGTATTACATAAAAATATATTTAGTAAATGTGATATTACTGTTACAATGACATGATACAGACTTGTGGAGAAACTACCCATTAGTAGCAATCCAATCAAATTTCTACATTAGGTCTCGAGGCCATCTTCTTTTCAAACGCCTCGGAGGATTATCAGGAATAGAAGAGGGAGCAAGATTAGAAACTAATATGTTTGGGAGTTTAGAACGGATAGATATCTGGTTCGGGCTCGATCGGCTACATATAGATATTAAGGTCTTGGATGATTTTATTTGTGACAATGTAAGGAGCATTGAGGATTTTACGAATGATTTTTGATTGTAAGAATTAGATACTAGAGGAATTTAATGTTTTAGTGGGGCCCCGAAACTCAATTCCGTACGTCTAAATAGGCCTTTTAAGGTCATGTAGATGAGTCTTTTATAATGACTTTAAATTCAAACCACATTTTCTGAAATCTCGGTAATTTGAATTTTTCTATGGACCCCTGAGTTTTAAATTATCTACTATCAACTGCATTTCATAGTCCAGTTAAATTCCTCTTAAATCCTTGTTTTGTGTTTTAAATGCACATACGTATTCCTAATAATGAAGGAAGGTAGTTCTTTAGGTTACCACAATACTGGTATTATCTACTTACTAGAGTGAGAAATATCCCGCGGGTCAGTCACGAAAAGAAAGTCAACCAGGGTGGAACGAGAAGGGGCGAGGGTTCGGCCCCCTTCAGCCCCGCACCAAACAACAATTAAATAAATACTTATGCATTATAGGCGCATTTATAGTTTTCGAGGGTCCCCGGACACTCCCTTCCTCCTGAGGTATTCCATTCATTCCAACCTCTCCTCTTATCTCCGGCAGTTCCTATGCCCAAAACAAAGGAGCCCCTGTAATAAAGTAGAGCCCAGATCCACAAATGAATAAGTGAGTTAAGGTGTCACCTTAACAACCTTGAAACTGCAGCGCGCCGGTTCGAATCCAGCCTGGAGAGGGAATTAATATCAAGAAACCTTGATCTTTCCACTCTAGGTTGAATGAAATGAAAAACAGTTTATTATTCTGGAACTAAATCCCTTTAGAACAATGTTTAGGTTAAAAAATATATTGGTATAAAAATAGTGTGGTTGCACTCACCCCACGGCTCACTACAATCATTGCCTAGTGAGTAAATTTTTAATGCATAAAAAAAAAGATAAAAAAATTAGTTTCAATGTTTACAAATAATAAAGGCTTATGTTTAATACTTAGGGAGGTACAATGGTAAGGCACTATGGTACGAATTCCAAGGACATGGGTTCGAATCCGGCTGTAGCAGATATTTATTTTCTGATACATTGCAGCCGTAAGCCAACCCTGTGGGTTCTGAAACCCTCCTGATGTCTACATCATGAAGTGGCTACCCTTAATTGGGGGGGGGGGAGATTGTGGCGGTTGAGCGTGGTCTTCAAAAAATCACCTTCTTGTACAACCGTTGTTCTAAAAACAGTGCTTCCTTACTAAGTACTGAGTGAATGACCCTTCATAGGTTGTAGGGGTTCAGATTATGTTTAATACTAATATTATCAATATAATTTAAGATGTATTCAGTTTGGAGAAGGGAAGGGTGATTGAACTAGAAGGATTTAAAATATGGTGGTAACCCGTAGAATAACAACCCGCCAGGAAGAGGGAACAAATATTTTAACTGCTTACTCCAGAGTACCGAACCACTAATGCTTCAACACGATCGGTCAATTATACCACAAACAACCTTTTTTGATTTTAACAAAAACAATTTTGTGTTAATCTTGAATATTTTAATTTTTTAAAAAGTAGATTAATTAATTAAGTAGATAGCGTAAAAATTGTCTGCTATTCATTCCATGATAATCAGTTATTTAGAACGAAAGAAAGTGTGAATAGAACATAACATTATACTAATAATAAAAATATATAGATTTTTGAATTATGCTTTATCAATAATTGCAAATAAATAAATTAATAGTTTATATCAAAACTGTTCCCAGACTTTATCTCGTAAAAATTAAAATTGTGAAATAAACAAATCATATAAATGTAAATTATGTCAATAAATGCGAATTAAAAACATAAACAAGTTTTCACAACTTCTCAAAAATATTTTACCGAGATCTCTTTTTGGCTGATGACGATGACAGTACGAAACGTTTGTACAAAAAGAAGGGAATTTACTATTGTTTTAATCATTATAAGATAATGTTGCTATAAAATAAAAAAATTAAAATTTTTTAATGGAACGTGAGTACAACAGGGGAAAAAATTAATTTGTTGAGCTTTTGATAACTTTTTTTTTTTTAATTTTCCAGATAACAAATTGACGTACCATTATAGAATATTATTGTATTTAAAATTAAGTTAGTTTTTAATTTATGCATTTTTTTTTTACATTAGGTAACTTTTATACATGTTTTTATTAGTTTATTTCAGTTTTGTAATAGTGTTTTATTAATTATTTGTTGCATATAATATGTATTATAATTATAAATTGTATTTGTCATATTAAAAAGTAATTACAACAACAGTTAAAAAAAAAGTTATCAATATATATATATATTGATAACTTTTTTTGTATATATATACATGTATGTATATATATACAAACAAAGTTATGCATTTTAATTTTAAACTAATATATGAGTTAAATTTTTCTTAATAAAGTTATAAAAAAAATAAACTCTTCTTTTATAGACACCGGATTAACCAACTGCCCCGCTTAACCAGCGATGTTCCGGCCCTGTTTAGGATCTACCGCCCATAGTTCTACTGTTATTATCAAATAAATAATATAACATCCATCTTTATGATGAGGTTAAGATCGGAGAGAATCGTGTTTTGAGTAAACTTCACCCTAACAAATATTTGGCGGGAGATTTAAATTTATGTTGATCATCTGAACTAAGTACACTAACGTACGTTTTAAAGACTTCTACATTCGTAATTAATATAAACCACTGGCGATATTGACTGGTGGATAAAAGGTACATTTCAGGTGAAATAAAAACCAAAAGGACAGAAGGATTTCTGGTACAAGGACGATCATGATGGCATAGTAAATATTGCATGCAACAGCTTGCATGAACCTGTTACCGGTAAGGTAACCTGTATATATGGGCATACATAACTAACTCTTAGAAGTTATGAATTGAAATTCTACCAAGAGATATATAGCATAAATCAGATTGTCAGATCTTATAATTATGTGAAGAAGATCAAACAATGGTTTATATGACTAAATATATAAAAAGAAGTAATCAAATTTTAAAAAGCAGCTTGACAAAATAATCTTTATACAAATAAAAATAAGCTAGTCTGTGACCTGAAATCCCACATGAAAATCAAACAGTAAACAACCTCTTAATATACACTCTATTAAACCATTTACTGAATCTGTCTATAAATAATTAAATTAAATAAACAAACCCTGAGATAAATGTATATACAACCTTAAAATAATTTATGTGAAGCGAATTACCTAATACTTCTAAGAAATTATAAGTATACTAAGTACATACATATTGATCTTAATTCTTTACATTCAAGTAAAAGAAAATATTTTAATTTTAAAGTCATGCATTATTACTAATAACTAAGACCGAAACCTTGTGCTTAACTTGTTTTACTAATCAACACCAACATTTTTAAATAATAGAAAGTATGAATTATATTTTAAGATTAATACACGGCAAACATTAAAGATCCGTTCCAGAAATAACACAACAAATTAAAGTTATATTAATAAAATTTTGGATCATTTAGTGCTCATGTCCACAATTGTTCTTAAAGCAACATTAAGCAAAGCCGATTAAATTATATGTTACTACAAATAAATTATAAAAAATACATGCAACTAATCAAATATTCACTTTTAGGGTAAAAAAAAATTTTAAAAAAAGCACACATATGTCGGACATGGATTAATTTTGTTAATAGTCAGTGAGAAAATTGAAACTCATGGTCTAATAACTATAAACATTATGGCAATACCATTGTGTTATATACAATGTATTGATTAAAGTATATATAAGGTGATAGATAACACCCTTGACATTAACTGTAGCATGATAAAACACAAGCCATTTTTTAGCCATGGCACCATTCTATCAGAATGTCAATAAATTGGTAAACCCCTAAGCCAATCTAATGTGCCTTCAAGCAGAGAACCTTTCCAGATTTTAATAGATAAGAATAAATTTGCTGACACAAATATTTTAATTAGAGTAAGTAATTTAATCAAAGCGTAAATATTTATCAATGAATCGAGAACTGATAAGTTAATACCAGGTTATTATGATCTCAAAAGTTATGAGATATTTGTTGAATAGTTAACTCATGATAAGTTTTTTGATGAAAAGTAAAGGGATACTGTACCTGGTGAATCCAAACACCATTAAATTTTATTACATTGGTACAGGAGCAATGTGAGGAGGCCCAATTAAAATAAAATTAGTTGGTTACATATTATGTGTGTACTAAAACAAATTCAAATGGTAAGGGTATACTTAAAAAATATTCATAAGTTTTATTTATGAAACTTGGATATTGACAACATTGCTTTCAGTTAATCAAAAACAAATAAGCCATAATTAGAGCAAATTTCTGGAAATAAAATACTGGCCAATTACTGACCAAAGAAGGATTTAAAACATGCAGCAAACAATCCTATAATTTGAAAAGTATTACCAAACAACCAAATTGATAAAGCTTACTTTCGATAACTGAATTAACCTTAAAAAAGTATTGGTACAGCTGCGTTGTATTCCAGAGCAGTGGCCTGGTGAAGGATGTAAGCAATTTCTTCGAAAGCACATTTTCGGCACCACATTTTCACTCTAAGCTACTGATAAAGGCGACAAAAAAAAACTCACTATATACGATACAAGACGGAAAACATAACTTAATGCTCAACATCAAACTCGGCTATGCAGAACAAGACTGGCAGACCAACTCACCCCACCACTTTCCTTCCACTGTCCCTCAGCCATGAGCCACCCAATGTAACTTCAATAAACAAACACCATTTTACACCTTATGTATCAGCATAGCATTAAAAAATGCACTATTTATCAATTGCAACTTTCCACACAACGATTTACAAAAGATTCACCCGTAAATAAGGTTAAATCGAGTTATCCAGCAGACAATACCATTATGACAACTGCACGCTCTTTTGGCGGAACAGATAACTACAGGAATCGTTTCTAACTGAAAAAAAAAACATTCCTAATTTTGAAAAATGTTTTATACATTTTTATTTTATCAAGAAAAATCAGTTAATAAAGTAAATCTCTATCTATCATTAATTTAGGTTTTTTTTTGTTTTACTTTCAAACCTTTCTTTAAAATAAAATAAGTAATTACAAATAAACTAACACTACTATTCAAAAATACTATTTTTTAAAACTAAATGTCTTATTAAATTCACAATAAAGTGATTTGTAATATGGTAAATGATGTTTTTTTAAAATTTGTGGATAAGAGAAAAACAGATTAAGACATAAATAATGCATGTTACAGATTGAAATTGAATTTTTTTTTTAAGATTTGATATTTATGTATTATTTATTTGGAACTATCCTACTGAACTATCATGATAGAATAAAATATAATTTAGTTTGATAGGTTATTTTTAAAAATTGTAACCTATAATATTTAATATTTCGATAATACTTTATTTAAAATTAAACCACAAATAAGGGTAATTTACAAACTTCACATCTGTATGGCCACAATTTCTTTTTTATGAAATAACTCAGAACAAAATATAAAGTAAGTAAAGAAATAATATGAAATTAAATTGGTATAGGAGGTATAAAGCCATGCTTTTAAATAAAAGCATATGATGATTATAGAGTATATTCAGGGACGGTGCTGCATCAGTTTGTTGAAGGGCTCAAAATCTTAAATTTCCCAACAATTTTGATAGGATTTTCAACTTTATTAAAATCTTTTTTTCAATTCTTATTAATGGATTTTTTCACTTACCTGTTAGGAAACTTGTTACTTGACTACAATCTTTATTTATTTATTTTCTATTTAGATACTACATATCTGTAAAATCCATTTTTTTTTTTTAAATCAGGGGTATTAGTATTCATTTTAAATTTTTGTGATCCTTTGTGTAAAATGTTTTACCACAATTTTCGCATTTTGAAATAGGTTCTCAAATTTTCCCAATTTTGAAGTTTTCAAATGATTGAGGAAGGAATCGCTTCCCACTATCGATCCCATAGTGACATTCCGGTGTATACTGGTTAAGATTTATCAAGCATTCGTAGTTATGATTAATAATATACTCCAATAATAATCAAATCATGTTCCAAGGTACTTTGGGACCCCTTGCAAGTTTTCTGAGAGCTCCATAAACTACTGTTTATATATTAGTTGTTATGTTCGATATATTAATTTAATATTAGACCAGTTTTTAGATAAATAACTAATGTTTTATCAAAGTTCCCATTACAAATTACACAAAGAACAATATACAAAAATAATGATCATAAAGTTATAAAATGTGAAATTATGATCATGTGGGTTATTGAATTTAATAACTAGATGCTTTCAAAAGTATCTGATCAACAAACACCAAAATATTACACTGTCAACATTTTTGTTACAGAAGATAGTTACCTGAATCCAATAAGATGAAGTGCCATCTACAACCTTAAGAAGAATGAATTTTTTCCAATTATATCATGTCAAATATGTATACTTTTGAGTACCAGAATTTAAAAGAAACATATTATGCATTAAAAGCTGATAATGAATTTAAAATAGAATTTAGTTAGTGGTGTGGTGAAAATAAAACATACATCAAAGAATTACTTTTTCATAAATACCAATGATCTGGCCTTATTTGAAGCCATTTTTGGGGATAAACTAAAAGCTATGGAGGCAGCTTAAGATATTCAGGTCAATAGAACCTGCATCAGTCATAACCTTTATTTTTTAATACAACCAGTTTCAATACTACCAAGGATATCTAGCTATCCTCATTATAACTTTTAGACTAGGAACAAGTAATATTATTGTAAACATTTTAAACAAATACTCTCAAAAGTTGTACCTAGTTTACGAATTTAATTTTTAATTTTATTTTATGTCAATAATCTGAATATTTTTTAATAATAGCCATTTGACTTTTATACAATCAATTAATAAATGAATACATATACCTATAGCAATGCATTGAATAAGCAAGAATTCATAAAACTATCAAACTTCTTACTTTTCCAAATGCATCTGAACCACTCTAGCAAATGTAAAAGGAAGGACAGAACCTTAAAGTTTTTGAAAATATAATATTGTGTAGAATGTTTGATTCAAATAAACGGAAGGTTACTAAAACATTTAATGGGTTAAACAAAATGGAATTAAGAGATATTCACTAGGTCCAATTATGATATAATTGATGTAATTGCATCAAGTCATTGCATTACACTCAATATATGGAAAAAATTGCTAAAAAGTAATTATTGCAGACCCAAAATGTAAACAAGAGGTATATGGAAGAATTATATTCTTTGTTTTCCCGGATTTAGGTTTTAATGCTGTTGTTTGAATTTAAAGGCAAAAAACTACGGATGGGTTATCATTGCTCTTGTAAATTAAAAAACAAGTTGGTTATTGGATTTTTAAAATTATTAAAGATAATTAATTATATGGTGTAATTAAAAGAGCTGTTAATGTGATAATTAATGTTGATTATGATAGTTCAAGATAATTCAGGGTCATTTCTGGCCAAGCAAATTAAAGTGCCAACTCAAACTGGCACATGAACTCGAACTGACCAGTTGAAATCCGGCCTAGAAGGTTGACTTTAGTTTCTATGGCAGTCCCACGAAATAAAAACTTTACCCCACTAAGATTAGAATAGGGTGGTACCATGTAGATAACCCTCTCCCCCACATGTCAAAAATGACCAGGAACGAGGTAAAAAAAAATTGTTTAACATAATTTATGATAATGAATATTATAGGGATGATTTGTAATAAGAATAATTTCTTATAATCATTTTAAGATAATTTATAATATAATGCTACTATTACAATTATTTACCATAGATTATTAAAGATTATTTACCATAATATCCATCTTAACTAACATTAATATCATGGTAAATAATCTGATGGTTTCAATGAACTAAATAGTTTTGTCAATATTCTCTTCAATGTCACACAAGGCCATGGAGAGTAGTCGAGGAATGCCACATTTTTCCATGATCACTCTGTATCAGTAACACTTCTCAAATCATAATGATAGCTACTTTACAGAGTTAGTTGTTTAATCTCTCCTTGTTATCAGATGGTCATGGGGCAACCAATGGTGTTCTGCTCAGAGCTTTGTTATTCTGAATTCTAACACATTCAGAAGTTTTTATGTTATTCAGTGGAGACGATATCAATTAAATTTTTACCAGATATTTATTATTATACAAACAGATAAACAGTTAAAATTGATCTTTATACAGATGGCATCAACTTATTTAAATACAGCTTTAACTCTTATAAGTCACTACCACTATATGAATATTTGTATTTTAACTTTTTTGGTAATATTTGTATTCCTAAAAAGTTATGTATTAGTACAGGGTGTGGCAAAGAAACCACATTTTGAAGGGGTGTGGTGGAGGTTAGGAATGTCTCAGAGGAGTGGAGAGGAGCTCATAGCCAACATGTTGTATGTGAGTAAGGAACATGGTTTTGTCGTTACAACATTTCGGCCAATAATCATTCTGTCATCGGGGCTCAGTGATCTCACAGTTTCCATTTCTGACTGACTCAATCAACGTCCATAGATCGCAAAACGATCTTGTTATGCGTTGATAATTACCATGAAATGGGTAACATAACAAGAAGACGAAAAAAAAAATGTGCTCCAAATGTGATAGTGCCTCTAAATGTAGAGACTGTCAGAGTGTCTATCAGACAATCACTAAGGTGCCCAGCTTGGGAACACACTGCAGCTCTGTAAATGTTGGACCGTACCGTTCGAAGTTTTCTCTATCTGGACCTAAAAATACATCTCTACAAGATTGACAACTCATAAGAAGTTTTGTGATCTGGAGAAAAATCATTGCAAGTCAGTCGCAAATAAATGCAAATGGTGAGCCACATTGCTCACCTGGGTACAGCATGTTGGCTACTAAAAACTGGAGGACTCCCACAACCTAAGGAGCCTTTCTCCACTCCTCTGTGACATTCAGCCCCCCCTTTACGAAATTTGTGAGGTTTCACAGCAGCATGACCCTCTTATGACCATAAATCCACTTATATTAGAGTTCCCAGAAGATTTCTTTCACCATACAAACAATTGAAAATTATTGGATAATACGATTATATTTATTTAACAATAGTTACAAAATAAATAAAAGCAGCTGTGATGTTAGTTTTTCTTTAAGTATTGAAATATTTTTCAATAAAAAAATATTGCCTTGATATACCAAACAATGCCATTAAAGAATCAATGAAATGTTTTGACAAATTTTGAAATTTATAGTTCTCACAGTTCAGTTCTAAATCATTTTGTTTTGAACTATATATTGGTAAAGTGTACTTGTTTACTTTACTTGGAACCTTTTTGAAAAGCTGCTTTATATTTAAATTTTATTCAATATCTAAAAAAATAATTGCACAGCCCCTGCCAAAAGACTGAACTCGTCGACCTTCCTTCACTCCAGCTTTTTAAATTCATGTATATGAGATAAAGAAATACTGAGATGGAGTATCTATTATATACTATATTACTTTTGAAAAGCAGGTTGAAGTGGAATAGAGTGGGCCCATCCAGTTTCAATGGGTGCTTAGCCTAAGATTATAAAATTCACTTGATACGAAACTAATTAAAATTTAAATTATGCCAAAGATTTTATAAACAAAAATGGAAAAAAAAAGATCTTATATATGCTATTTAGTTTGAGCATAAAACTAAGTATGTTCCTAGAACAATTACTACTTTTTGGCACTTCAGAACGGTGGGTCCCTCCATTTTTTATAGCTTGGCTCTTATTTGTGCAGATTTCCTTCAAAGCATACAACCTGGGAAATTTTCATGGAAGGAGAAGAGGAGTTTCAGCTCCCAATAATTTAATAATTAAAAAAACTGGGAAATTTGAGATTTTAGAACCTACTTCAAACTGAAAAAATTGAACTAAACAATTTTACTCAAAGAGTTACTAAAATTTAAAACCAATAACTATACCTCTTAAGTAAAATTTGTATTTTAAAGTTCATTGAAGTAATGTCAATATTGTTATGTATTATTCATTCATTATTGGAGCAACAGATTCATTTCCTTGGCCTTCTCAATCACCTTTGCCCTGTCATCCCTGTTGGCTGCGCTGTTGATGGATATTCCATTTTTTTTTAAATCTTTTTTTACATAACCCATTTATCTTGCCTTTGGTCTGCTCTCAGACCTAATTCCATCTGACTTCTCATCATAAAACCTTCTTGCTTCAACTTGTTATATATTATAATATTATAATCTTAATAAAAATAATATATTGTTGTAAACAGTCAACATTCGCACTAGCTGGAAAATACAAATCCCAAAGAATTGGGAAAATTAAAATACATAATACCTAAAATATACTCCACTTGAAGTTTTTAGATTATTTCATAATGATTTAGGTGAAATATATCCTCCTAAAATGATATAATGATTAAAATTATAATTTCTTTTGACAATTATAACTTTCCAGGTTTCTCTTCCCCCATTAAAATCCCGATCAGGTAATTGATAAATCATTTTTTGAAGAAATATTTCACCTAAATATAATTTTTTAAAAATACTTCAAAATATATTAATGGGATTTGGTTAGAATGGTTTGGAAACTTAAGATTTTGTCTTTTATCCTTTGAAAAAATTGTTGCAACAATACACCTGCATATAGCCGAGAGGTTACTAAAACTTTAGCATTGATATCTAGCACTAATTCCTTGTAGCACCCTCCTTACATCTTATTTTTTATCCCATTAATGTACTATTTCTATTCTTGATAAATGGGATTGATCTAATGCTAAGATATAATGGTGATTTCTCAATCTATTTTTCTTTGCAGGCTCATAATCTCTAAATTTTATTTTGTCCTTGAAATAATATAACTAATTTTTTTTTATTAACTGGTTGCTAAGAAGATTTTTAACCATGGTACAGTAGCCTTATTTGACTTAACATTGAAGGTAGGTTTGAGTAAATTTTATTTCTAACATATTTTTATTCCTCATGGCCCACCGTTAGATCTTGAAATACGATTTAAACCTTTTTATATTTACTGTTTTAAATGGAAAGGAGGTAAATAAAGATCGAATGGGTGATAAAAATAGATGATTGTGAGTATTGCTATCACTCCCTTTTGAAATATTATCTGTAGATTCCTCCTTCTTCCTTTTACTTCTTGGATAGTTGGCGGAAGTTGTAAAGGGAGGGGAAAAAATTAGTGTTTCATAGGAATAAAAATTACTCCCACGACTATTCTAGTGTTAATTACTGTATGTGTATCGAATAACAGGCATTATGGGAGTTTCACTTTGTACATGTTAGTACACATATTTCTTTCAAACAATTTAATTCTTATCAAACAATTGGAAGAAAATAGGATAAATATTGTGTCAGTGTTCAATTTATTTAATAAAATAAAACTTTATTTAAAAAGTAAATTAATATCAGAATTATCAAATAAACTTTTCATTTTTGATCGCTTATTTCTTTTCACTGTAGCACCATGTCTGGAAAGAATTGGAATAATAAAAATAAATGTAAGAAAAACACATACATCTATTTTTTGTATGTTGATGAATATTACACTCAAATAAATTTCACTTTCAATATAATAATATATAAATATCACAACTTTTCAAGCATTGATAAGATCAAACAAATCATTGAAATATTTTTTAAAAGGAGAATAAATTGTATTGTGTTGATTTGCAAGATGATTTATTATAATAGTTAATGCAACCAACAAAATCAATAAACTAGAATTTCTTCATAAAAGAATTTAATAACACTAAACATACAATCTTTTTAACATACATTAATGTAATTTTATAATAACTAGTATACATATATATATTTATTCATTTTTTTTGTTTTGTTCTAACAGTGTGCATGCAATTTTTCAGTGATACACAACATCAATTTTTGCAATTATTCAGATAAAAATATAGTTTTCAACCTTGGAGGATCCCGCTACGCTGATATATAACATTTAGATAAAGTTATACCATAAAAATACTCTGATTCATAATCACAAATTCCAAACTCCCAATTTCTCCTAGACAGTTTTAAATGCTCAATACTGAGGTTCGGGGTTGGCAAGAGGATCTCGTTTCATTTCTTTGGCACAAAAATGTACTAACAGTTTCTAAAAGTGGTGAATACATTATGTAAATGACATAATGTATTTAGTAATTTTACATATGCCTCCGAAACTCAGGTACAGTTTGACTCCATTTGTTTTTTTCATGTTTCCAAAAAAATAAAAATAAAAAATGAAATTCATTTAAAATTTTTTTTTTGTATTTTTATTTTATTTTTTGTTATATACTCAGTCTTAGTTTTCTCCTGTACTGGATTCCTTGGAGTTTTCAAAGTATAAAAAGCGCACAATTTTCAAGTGCTGTATTTTGAATATAGCAAATATAATAAATTATATTTCATGGCTAAAACAACTCAAACTGTTCACTTTATGAATATAAAAAGGAAAAAAAAAATCAAAGGCTGTTCTCGTCATATGAACTAAATAAGGGATTTATATTATCATTTTATTTTATTTGAACATTTCTTTATTTTTTTAAAATGATTCCATATCACTATATCTGTGTTTCGGATATTTCGAAACATTAACTGATTTATAATTTTTATATGAACAATACAAATATCCTCTCTCTTATATGATCAATCATGTGAAACCTTAAGAAAGGTAAAGCACCTTATTTTCAATGCCCAACCCCCATCATCATAATTGACAGTTTCCCACCTTCGTTATGAAAACAAAAAACGTAACGTACCTCATTCCCTAATTAATATATGATAAATACAACATTTATAAATATAGTTATTATTTAATATATATTTAGATGTATTTTTTTCTTCAATAATTTCTAAAAAGGTCATGCCATGTAAACATACATATATGCTATTCATAATATCTAATGTTTCTCTTATAGTTTTGTGTTATGTTAAATAGAAATAGTACTCGTACGTCTTCTAGCTTTACAGTTATATATTATTAGTTATAGAGATAAAAAATTATAAACAGGTATATTAGTCAAATTTGAAAGTTTTTTTATCAATACAATAATTGCGGAATGTGCTCAGTCTGGTAATTTCAGTGGAAAAACATGCATTAATTATAGCCGGTTTATTCCAAAATGGAAATAGTTTAAATTAATCGTTAATAGTAAGGAAATTACCAATCAATAGGGCTATAATGCAGATGAGTTTTGCTATTATTAACAACTATTCACAAGGGGTTCATCAAAATTTTACATTTATCTATAAAATATATATATATCTTTTAAAATAAATTAAACAAAATAATGATTGTTATGATAGGTTATAAAATTGTCTGGTAAGCTCTTTCGATTGCCTTATTTTTTTAAATTTCTAGCTACTAAAAATAAAATATTAACATCAAATTAATATTAAACAAACAAATGGACGGCAGTTCCTGATCTGAAAATAATTCATTCAGTTGGTTGTAATAGAGTTGATGGTTTCTATATTGACTGCCTCTAACTTAGAAAATGGACCCCTTGCAAACTGTATGGTTTTATTAATAATTTTTCTAATTGAGAAAATATATTTATTGAAAATAACTGAGCACAGTCTTATTCCAAATTACTGTCTTTATTTTTTTTATTTTTTTTTTTTATTTTCGTGTTCTGTAAGCATGAAAAATAAAAATAGTAAATTATAATTTTAACATTGATAAATAAATAACATTTATTTAGGCTACAGGATATATATATAATTTTTTTTTCCAAAATAGAGGTACACAATTCAGAAAATATTACATTTTGAAAACCTCACTGGGTCCGCAGTAATAGTGACAGATGTCTAAATAAGATATCAACTCAGATTCCAATAGTGAGTAGCGCCAATCACCTACTAAATGTGTCCTTTGACGGTGACACTTTAGGGCTGTTGTGGAAGCAGTTTCAGAATCGCTTGTACTTCATCGGCCACAGCTTGAAGAATGAACTGGAACTGTTGCTTGGTCGCAACCGCACCACCCCTCTGATCCCTGATATGCTCAAGTGTTGCGCCAACGTCGATCTCTTTAGCCCCCTTGGCTATTCGATTAAGGACCATGTCCAATAGGACATAAGAACCACTTCTCCCAACACCATCACTGAACAAAAATAAACAAATATGTTAAATGGATCAAGGAATCATCCTATTTAAAAATAATCCAACTTCATGCACTACTACAGGTGGTCTACAAGAGCCTTGTCAGTGGGTCATGAAAAGGTTTATAGCAAAAGTAAAAAATTTGCTAAATAAATAAAATCTTTAAAGCGATGTTCTACAGTCGTTTAATTAAAGTTTCTTAGAAAGTTAAAATAATTTATAATATGATAAAAATTTTAATTTTAACAACCCATGTATCACAAGTCTTTTCATGAATGTATTTTAGGGATATGTTTTAATTATATATCAATAAATCAACATTTTATACTATTTTTTAAATATATAGATATATTCATTTTATGAGTTAGGTATTACTCCTAATTTACTTCCCACTTTTTTTCTTTTGATAAAATATCTTTCGTTACATACATGGGCTTATAGTTCTTCCAATAATTTTTTTTTTTTTGGCTAGGCTATTATGCAGATACCTCTGTAATATGGGTGGGTTTATTTCCTATTTAAGCTTAAATGCTTTTGAGGGGCTCCCCCTTTTATCTAGAGTATTCCCTACTACTCCACTCAATAAGTTCAGGTCAGCTGCTGATCTTTTAATCGCTGGTTTAGTGGAGAGTTGTCTTCTGGGAGTTGAGAACCACTGCACCGCAAAGATATACGCACATATCTACACCCATTAGATTTCATGATACTTTTTGGGCCAATTGTGTCAATGGTTCAAGTATTTTTGAATTTAACTTAACATAATTTTCTGTGCGGCAAAATATTTCAGGACTAAAAAACTATTTCAAGAATTAACAAATTATTTCTATTTCATCTTTAGCCTCAGAGTAAACACATTTGATATAATTTCATGCTTACTAGGACTAAACTTGACTCCTTAAACAAGCAGACAGTAGATAGATAATATAATATAATAATATGAATTGATAATAAACACACCTGGAAACTTAAATCATATGAAATGAAGAATAATTTTATTAAATAAAGAGTATGCTGGAGAAAGTCTATCACTGTCAAATTTGGATTTGGCTATCAGAAGACTGGAAAAAGTCTGGTTAAGGTTGTTACTATTATTGCAATTACTAAGCTCTACTGAACTCAATTGCTAAACTATAAAAACTGAATAGGTCAACAAAATTTTTAACATGAATATAGAAGCCATAAGAGATTAATAACAAATATTAATAAGTGGAAATTAAGGGAAAACAATTGTTCAAATTGTGATTAATAATTTTTTATTAAATTCTACTAAAAACAATAAATATAAAATGCCAACTGAGTGTATATAGAACTAAAAAACCATTTATTTCATACAAATTTTATTACAATTATAAACAAATTTAATAATTACCACTTGGAAATTTTTTTATGTATTGAATACAACCATTTCTTCATATATAAACCCACCCACTTTGCATATTATATTTCTTCTTTTAATTAGAATTTTAAAAAAATTAATGATTACAATTTGAAAAACTTTTTTCACTTAAATTCTACTTACTAATAGTTTTGGTTATCCGCCATTTTTACAAGAATCATTGAGCCAAAAGATTTTCTGATTGGCTGAAATGAAAGCTAGTTACATTTAGAAAGAGATGGTCATAGCTACAGCCAAAAAGAACAAAAATAGTTTTCAAAAATTTATTAATTGGAAAGGTTTCGACCCTCTAGCCTGCCAAGTAAAATCCTATGGATTATCAGAGCCTTTTGAAGTGTAATGTGGCCTAAGACAGGGTGACCCAATAGCTCCTCTCCTGTTTAATATCGCTCTACAAGCAATCATAAATAGAGCAGGAATAAGTCAGTAAGGAACAATATTCACAAAGATGACCCAAGTTCTGGCCTATGCAGACGATGTCGTCATCATCGGTAGATCCCTGCAGAGTATTAGGACTGCTTTCGAAGCAATGGATGTCGAAGCGAAAAGGATGGGCCCGCATATTAATGAGGAAAAAACCAAGATTATGCTGTTGGGTAAGAAGCCTCTGGACCAGAGGTTGAGTTGCCTGGCAATGGGCCCCTATAATTTCGAAGTGGTAAGAAGTTTTACTTACCTTGGCTCTATTATCAATGAGAACCAGGATGAAGAAGAAGATAAAAGCAGAATTGCTGCTGGAAATACAGCTTATTT
The DNA here is from genome assembly GCF_000696795.3 of Halyomorpha halys. Lineage (NCBI taxonomy): Eukaryota > Metazoa > Arthropoda > Insecta > Hemiptera > Pentatomidae > Halyomorpha > Halyomorpha halys. The sequence goes on along the minus strand of NW_027109248.1, from coordinate 517,237 downwards.
CTCCATTGTAAGGCTAATTAAAAGCAGACTTGTTAGTCGTACCACCAAGTTCACTCTGTACAAAACGTTGATAAGGCCAGTCGTCACATACAGTGGAGAAACTTGGACGCTAAGTAATAAAAGCATTAACCTGCTAGACAGGTTTGAAAGAGTAAATCTGAGGAGAATCTTAGAGCCCGTATGCGAGAATGGTAATTGGCGAAGAAGGAAAAATGGTGAACTTTTTGGGCTCTATAAGGAATGTAGCATCTCCGCATACATAAGAATACAGAGGTTTAAATGGCTTGGCCATGTAATGAGGATGAGCGAGTAAAGAGTGGCACATAAACTGTACAGTTACGTTCCTGATGGTGTGCGGCAATGTGGTAGGCCAAAGGGCCGATGGAGGGATGCTGTGAGGCGGGATCTGTGTCAACTTAGGATCCCAGTTACCCTTACAGAAGATAGAGAAAGATGGTTGGCGGCCGTTGAGCAGGCCAAGGGCAGCTTATTGCGCCACTGTTGTGCCAGTAAAAGAAGAAGAAGAAGGTTTCGACCCTCAATATAGGTCTTCATCACGGCTGTTGTGATGAGTGGAGGTGCACAACACTGAACTAATTAGGAAGTATGGAGACTTTGATTAGTGCCTAGTTGAATTTAATCTAGTTGGCTGGGTAATCTGAAAGTGCCTTTACATTTAAAAGGTACACATGATTGATTAGAAGTGAAATTTTATCAACAGGGTCTTATAGTATAAACTTAATTTATAACCTCACCTGCAGTGCACAACTATGGGGCATGATCTTCCCCGGAAGGATTTGTTGACCTTCCTGCAATAAGAAAGAAACAGTTCGTTTTAGAATTATGTTTTTATTTTTTTATATACACAAGCTATATCAGTAAGTAGGATACAAAAAATGTTTCTCACCTTCGGAATTCCAACAAGGGTTTAGTGGAGCCTGGAACTCCTCCTTCTGGCCACGATAAGAAATGGAACTGTGTAACGGTACGGGTTTCGCCAGTCTTGAGGTTCTTCAAATAGAAGCTGCGGACCAGATAGTCATCACACCAGATGTGCTCACTTACTAGATGAACCTGGAATACACACCCAGCATTTAAAATTTGGGTTCTTATCCCAACTAAAATATAAGCTATATTATAAAACTGTTATTGCAACAAAAATACAGATAGTCTATCATTTTGCAAACCTACTTATATTTCATAAATTCATTAATATTTATAAATTTAGTAGATGATAGAATGTTGTATGGGTGAAAGAAATTTGGAGTCTAAGACAGCTTCTAGCAAGCCCTCACTTAGCAGGAACTAAGCAAAGCTTTGGAGGAAAGACAAGAGAAAAATATATAATGTGAAGTAATATTTCCAAGTGAGTTTATTTTGTTTTGAATTTCATATAGGTAGTTTAAGTACCTATAATGAATTTGTTTTATAATTATAAATTTATGTGAAGTTGTTTTTACCAAATTAATTCTTAACTTCTCTTTTCAAATATCATTTTCACAATTTTAATCTTGTTTCAACAAAAATATACACCAGTTTATAAAAATTTAGTTGAATCATAAAATAGCTTCATGTAAATGGATTTTTCAAATTGTGCTACTTGTGAGCAGTTTAGTAAAAATTAAAATATAAGGGGCTGAATTTTTTTCTTCTGCCAATTGATGAATTATTTTCTGTTAGGTAAATACTTTGATTAGTATATTTATCCAATAGAAGTTTCAAAAAGTAGTGATGTCGTATTTTTTTCATCTAAAACATGCTGTTAGAAATTACCTCATAGACATGATACATCTCGGATCCCTCTTCCGGCCAATAATGGTAACATAATGGAGAATCTGCTTCTCCAAGACGTGTCAGCATCACCATAGCAACACATCCTTGTTCCCACACCATCTGCCACAAATCAGGGGCGGTATGAGGTAGAGGTCCCTGGGTCACAATATAAGCCGCATTTCTCGGGTCATGGTCAGTCTGCAACAAAAAAAAACTTTATGAAGATAAAGGAAGCACTGAAGAACCTATAATCTCCTTCACAACTTTTATCCTCAGCAATAGTGAACTTTTCCTTTAAATGTAAAAATTTTCGGAAGTAAGTCGCATTTTGTTTTTTTAGTTGTATAATCATAGGTTGAAATTGTTTGCACTCAGTTATAATTACTTTATTTATTTTAACTTCTATTATAGAGTGGGGGTCGGCCTGATAAGTAAAGGAACAAATGAAATGTGAGTAAAACGATAGGAAAAACAAACAAAAATAATTTAAAAAACAAAATTAGAAAAATCTAAGTGTATTATAGAAACAAAAAAAAACATTGTCTGTACAGACATTTATAGTCAATGTCTGTTTAACCTATGGCTTTGAACAGCCCTGATGAAGCCCTGCAAAGTGGGGCAAAACGTTGGACATTAAATAGTTCTTTTTTGACCACAACCCTGACCATCTTCTAATAAATAAAAAACAAACACATATTTTTGTGAAAATCTATTATTAGAACTGTTTTATTAATTATCTTGCCTGGAGTTTGTGTGTCAGATGGAAAGTTTTAATAGTGCATAATAAAAGTTTAAATACAAATGCAAAAATGCACTTTTAAGAAACCTAATTTGAAATATTTTCCCATACATGATTTAACTTAATTAATTTTTGCTTAGAGGTCAGGAGGCTTCTATGGGATGGGAACCATTGCATTAGCCCTTTGGTTTTAAATCTTATTGCTTGTTAAATAAATTATAATTTAAAAAACAATTTTGGGCTATTTCATTCTGAATGTACGAAATAATTTTTTCCTTGATTTTCAAAAAATTACTTTAAGTAGTTTATAGACTCATTCTCTCAATTTTAACCAACCTTTATGGTTAAATTTTAAACATATGACAATTTTTCTATTTACTTTGTCCCACAAAAAATTGTATCAAGGTTTTATTTTCTGTTAATAATAAATAACAGCATTATGTTGGATTATAATGGCCCTCTCCTCGTCAAATCAACTTTATGGGGAAATAATATTAAGGCTAAGTGACATAGCTACTTTGTTATTCCTCAACCAAAATAATAAGAAAATATCTGTTTTCATTTACTAAATTAAAATATTTCATTAAGCAGAGAATCGAACTTACGATAGTTGATGCATTGATATAATCAGATCCTGTTATGTTGGATAACTCATTCAGCACTACTCTAGCATGGTCATATGGAAGAGCATGAGGATACCTATTCTTTTGCAAGTTTTCTGCCTGAAAAAAATATAATAATAATAAGTATTATAAAAAGTTAAATTATTAATTATTATAACTTAATTACCTATGTTAATATAATTTTAGTAAAATTATTTAAAACATTATCTCACCCTCTGGGCAATTGTGGTAGCACATGGGTCAGCTTCATAAGCACACAGGGCAGTCCATTCTGTGTCCAGCATTTCTTTATTCTTCAAATGTTCTTCCATGTATGACTATAAAGTATTTTTTTAAAAGTATTTGATCATTTGTTTTCAATTACATGCTTAAATATTGTCAAATTGTATTATATAAAATCCTTACCAAAACCATCTGCCCAGTAGCTACGTCCATATTCGTAAGAGCAGGTTCCTCACTCCTACAACTCATACTTTTGTAAATAATATTCCAACTTTACTAATTAAGGGTGAAGTACTTAGACTAACCCTCTATCTCATGCAACTAATCCGAGAGATCCAGCCTCACATTATATTTATACTGTTTGTTTAATTATTGAATTTTCTGACTGATTGCTTGAGTACCATTGTTTCATGGCACATATAATCAGTAAAAACTGTTATTAATTTTTTTCGGTACATTTAACAATAACTCATTTATGGGTTCATTTTAAGTGAAGGTGGGTATGTGAATTAAGTTGAGATGGGTTGATAGTACTTAACCACAAATTTATTAATGATTTAAGTCCGTTTTGGCCTGATGAACCAACCTCAGGAACAAATATGTCAGGATTCACAATTATTTTATTACGAGAAATAACACAAAAATAATTTGTATTTGATGGTATTATAAATTTCTTTTCATAGTTCAATTTGATGGCTTACAACTTATTGAGGGTTATGATAAGCCAAATTAGTTTTTCTATAATTAATAATTTAACATTAATCCAATTCAGGATTGTATTACATTTATTAAAGTGAAACTTCTTTACTGATATTCTACATCCCAAGAAAAAACAAGTTATATGGTAAATTGATTTTGTGACATGGATGAAACAGAAGTAACTTTTATATCGTAATAGGCGAGCAAGAAATTACAGTAGCTCACCAATCCAAGCATTGTTAGTCCGATTGAGTAAGCTCCTTAAAGCTTCTACCCTACTATAATAAAACTTTACCAGCTACAGACTACTTAAGTGGTTCTATTCTAATTATTATCATTAATCTAGAACTGATATTGTCTGCCTTAAGCTATAACAGGGAATGCTTACAGCTCCTCTTTGTAATGAACTATATTCAAAGTTGTATCTTGATGCTACACCGAGTAAGGGAGACAAAATATGAAAATTTTAGAGTAAATAATTATAGTAATTTATTTGAACTTTCATTTTTGTTAGGGTAAACATGTGATGGGTTGCCATTTTGGTTTTTCTAGCCTTGTTATCGCCCTTAACACTTTCATATTGCTAGAGTAAATTTAGTTAAAAGATTTGTATTCTTAATTTAAACTTAATCTAAACAATTAATTTATTTTCTAATAGATAAATTACTTTTAAGAATGATAATCTCACTATTAGAAAGTATTACAAGAGGTGGTACAATAATCGATGCATACAAGACATATCAAAAACATTCAATAAAATGTTATCTACCACTAACCAATCATATCAACATTCGCTAATTATAATATGAATGATAATCTAAAATATAATTTCATGAATTAATAGTATAATTAAATAAAACATTATGGAATTATTGTAATTAAATAAGAAAATAAAATAAATCAACATATTATTGTAATTTTGTAAAATAAATATCATTATTAATAAAATTTTAATACATCATTTCATTTCCCATGACCCTTGTTCCAAGATTGCCACAATTTTTTTTTTTAATATTGAACTTTGCCGGTTATTATGAACAATATTTATCTAATGAAAGCATGGTGGATCGCTGGCAATTGAAATTATGTGCAATTTCAAGATAGTCTAGTATCACTAAAGATGTTAAAAACAAATTTATTTTTACTTTTATGTTATTTATTGTAGTAGAATGATTGTTACTCATTGTAGAATTTGAACCTGAGGATGGTTTCATAGGCTGAAATATATTGAAATCAATAATAACTTTGTAGTAAATTATTATTAGCTGATTTTAGCTTAATTCACAATAGCCGTTACTGGATGGTTTTTATTTTTAAAATTACAGAATAACTGTTGTTAATTATCTATATATAGATAATTTTTTTTAATTTCTGAGTAAAGTAGTTTACAGATTAATTGTATTATAAGTCTTGAAATTCAGCAATGAATTTTAGTTCATAGTTCATTAACAATAAATAGTTTATTGAATCAATAAATGTTCATGAGTGTTTGTATGTCAGCTGAAGTTAGGCTTCTAAATTTATTTTGGCATAAGCAATTCACAAAAGTCGTTGTTTTATTGGTTTTAAAATTTAAAATTTATTGTGTGAATGTAACAATTGGATATTTATTACTCCCAAAAATTATTTTATTAACAATTAAATTTTAGTTCATAGTTCATTAATAATGGATAGTTTCTTTGAAACTTTATTTTACATTTAACAGGTATAAGTAACTCAAAACCAGATACTGAATAGGAATTACTATCAATTACAACAAATTAACTTAACTGGTTGCATCCACGTATACTATTTCTTCTTTGTTTCCTACTTTATTTATATTATATATGCCATTAATATTTTGAATGAGTTTTTTTTTAGCTAGTAATAATTATATTTATAATCTAGTTTAAATAAACATTGTTAAATTTTATTAATATTTTTATTCAAATTTAGTTTAAAAAATATTTTGAGAAAACAGTTACTATAAAAATTTGTATTCTCAAGTTTCACCGATAAAAATTAAAAAAAAAAATTGAAAAAATATGAAATATAATAATTTTGATGGAGTTTTGACTTTAATTTAACGAAAATAAAAATTAAAGTCCAATTGGAATTGTTTTGAAATAAAAATTAGTAATTATTTTTAGGTTCTTCTAAAAACAGAAGGAACAAATTTCATCTTTTCACCACTTTTTTTTATGTAGAGGTGATCTCCCAGATATAATACATATTTTATTTTTTATCTCTCATTAATTATTAAAATATTCATAATCTACAAGATCCTAATGGTATTGAAATAATCCAAAACATTGTTCAATAAATTACCAAAGCATTCTTTCTGTAAGTGCTAAGAGATATTGAGACACTGTTTACTGACAATGTTGCTTTATTAAATGGTGAGGGATATAATGAGGGATGAACTTAATAAATAGAAAAGAAGTTTTAGGAAAAACATGAGCCAAGGATAAAAAACATGTTTTTCATGAGTGCTTGGTAAGTGTAATTAAAACAGCATAATAATGCAACCCAAGAGAATATTGTTGAATTTGTGAGAATCGTGAATGTAAAAAGTAGGCATAATATTAGTGCAATAATTTTTTCAAACCAGATTTAATATAAATGAAGGGAAGCCCTACTCCATAATAAAAATTTGGTTTAATAAAAATAAAATTTAATCATAATTATCTTGTAATGTAAAATTTGAGGGATAAGTAATTTAAAAAAATTATTAATATAAACTCTAATATTTCCTTTTTTTAACACATAAAACCAATGTTTCACAGTCCTTCTCCGCCTTCAGAGTTTATTCTTCTACAATTTTAACAATACAACACCAAATTTTTTACTAAACCAAAAAGCCCCCTCAGTCAAATATAGGGTCAAAAAACATTGTTTAAAATAGTCAATATAGTAATACCCGTCCTTCCAAAGTTGGTTGAATCCCTGGCATGTTGAGCAGATGGATTCAAACATTGTAAACTATTGTTATTTTTTGGACATGACCATGTTTATAGCAAATTTAAGAAAAAATAGAAGAGAAAAATAAGTATTAAGGAAAAATTTACTTCAAGAAAATCAAAACCTTTGTGCTACAATCGATATTTACATTGATTATTGAAGATTGGGAATGAGACAAATGAAGAGAGACACTTGTTTGCTTGGATGACAAGAGAGTGGACATGCCCTAGAAACACAAGGTCTTTACCATCCTTTGTCTACTGTCAGTGGTGGTATCTTTAGAAAAGAGACATCAAGAATCATCAGTCATAAAAAAAAATTATAAAATTTGTTTGTTTGCTACATAGGATTTAAGTAGATTTGTAAAAGTAGCCATTAATTCATTTAAGTGTCATTATGTTCTGATTGTCAAGAAAATCTGCCCTGAGATGGAGTCAATAATGTTTAACAATTTAAAATAAAACTCTTGTATCTAGTTAATATTTAATTTTTTCATTTAAACCTTGTAATCATCAAAGTTTAATTTTAGATCTGAGAATAATAAAAATAGTTAAAATTCCTAATAATTATTTTAATAAATCTTGAATATTACATAAATTGTCCTCCAACAGGTGTGGCCTAATACTTTACCAATTAGGTCATTGGAATCAGGATACAACTGTTGAAAGAGTAAAAATTGAATAATTTTGTTTATAACTTAAGTAGTAAATGATGGAGGATAAAGTACAGGTAACTGGGGTTAGAGATTCTAAAGATGATTCTTGGAAAATTGAATTATATGGCAGTAGTTTTAACAGAAAATGATATAGATAAGGTTGTCGAACACATTACAGCTGAGAATGACCTATCGGTATTAAATAGTGTCCTTAATAAATTAATGAAAAAATTCGGATTTAAATTCAAATGTTGAAAATAGTGATCATTTTGATACTAAAACCAAGTTTTAACTAATAATGATGGTGTTCAACAATAATACTGAGGAATTAAGAAGTGTAAAGGATTATTTAAAAAAAATATATATAGATAAAATGAACAAAAGGCAAGAAAAATATGAATAAAATTTAGGGAATCAAATTAGAATAACAAATATAGAGCTTCATGAAAATTACAGAGTTGGATTATCAGAATTAGGAGATAAATTAGAAAAAGTAGAAGTAGTTGAAACTAATTTAATACTAAATAACTCTGAATTATTGAATGAAATTATTCATGAAAAGATTGAACATTTTGAATTAGAAATTAATGAAAAATCAAAGCAAAATGTAGGAAACCAAATTTAATCAAATAAAATAGAGTTAAAAGAAAGTTGTTTATCGGTAACTACTTTAAAAGAGCAAATGCCTGAATTGCCCGAAAAAATGTGTGAGAGTATATATAATAAATATATTGCAGACTTATTTTTAAATTATCATTAATTAAAAAAAAATCATATATACCATCTTGTAAAACAAATTTTATAATACAACATATCCTAAATGAAATTATATGTATTCAGACACAAGGAATGAACTAGAATATTGGATGTAGTAACATTATTTGTACAAGGTAATATATATGTTTTTTTTTAAATTAATAATAATTTAAAATAAATTTATTTATTGTTACATTGTTAAAATTGTGGAGTATAAAACCAGAAGAAAGAGGACTATGAAACGTTGGTTTTCTACATATCAAAAGGAAATATAGTAGTTTATATTAATGGGTCATTTAATATGAAATGGCCATTTTAATTATCTCAAAAATTCGAAGTAGGATTAGTGGACTTTTATTGTTTTCTGCATTTATTTCTACAAATTATAATGAGCCGTTATTAATCCTATCTTCTTTGATAATATTTACCATCGCTATTGATTACACATTGTTTAGTATGGCATCAAATAAGTGGAAACAAGTGATTTTCGCAAGAAACAGCCCAAGCTGCAAGAAACATTACCATACCGTTTAGTGAAGGGTGTTGTAAAGAACAGATCATTCGCTGGTGGTTTGAAAACCTTTTGGAAACCATCATATTCACATCTTACTGCAGTGATACTGACATAATGCACCAAACATTTGTCAAAAAACAACATGCATTGGTTAATTGGAAGGGACCTATACTATACTCGTACATGACAACACCAGACTTCATGTTTCATGACCTTCCCTGAAGTAATATGAAAGGGATCTATGAAGCCATTCCATAATTTATTAACTCTTTACTCTAAGAAAAATTACTTTAGTTATTTAAACAGGAATTAATGCAAAATTCATGAATTTATTTCAATTTCATAATTTCACACTTATCAACTTGATGGAATTACTTAATGAGTAAACTACTGACTAATATGCCATAAAAAAGAATTTACACATACACAAGGGGCTACAATCAAATTTCTGTTATCTACACTAAAATACATGCATGCATAGCACATGTTTTTACTGCATTAACACATAACTCCTCAATGAAATACATTTTTAAATATGATAAATAAATTCAGATAATTTTTGTAATCTAAAATGGAGGAACAGAACAAACTAGGGATGTCTGATCTGAAAATAAACTAAATGGTAATAAAGGTAAAGAAGAAAAAACAAAACATTATTAATGTAATAATCTTCATTCAATTTTTCTTTTGAAGATTATTACCTGTTATTTATTTTTGTTACCCCCAGAAAAAAAATTATACTTTGTATTTTTCCTGAACTAATTTAACTTTTATTAAACTGACGAAAGTTATATTCAGAATCTTATTGTCATAATATCTTATCTAATTACATTGAAAAAAGTTTTGATTTTTAAAATCTTGAGAATGGCTACTAGAAGACAAAATGTTGATATCAGACTTTGAAGTATTATATATAATAAACAACGGAGAGAGACCCGATTGGCTTCTTTTTTATTTAATAAGTATTATTTACTATAGATTTTTTGTCAGCTACTATCAGAATCCCCAACAGGCCTTGCTCCAGAATTTTCCCTCTCCACACCAGTCCCTCCCTAACGGTGGGCCTGATATCAAACGACACAATCAACAATCCTTTGGGAGTACTATAGAAAGAGACAAAGAGAGGGAGAATCTTGATGTAAAAACAGAAGTGAACTGAAAATTAGAAAAAAAAGAGTAAACAAGGATGAGAATGTTTGTGAATTTTAAGAAAGCCATTAATATTTTTTGTTTTCAAATTTATCTTTAAAGTCTTAAGTTTTTTTTTACAAGTTTAAAATTATTTTTCTAATTTTGTGCTTAGGATATCAATATAATAACATGCGAAATGAGAAAATAAGTGCAAAAGTGACATTCAATACAAGAAAGAAAATGTAGATGAAGGAAGTAAATAAAGTAAAGTTTGTCAAGGTCTTTTTTTTTTTTTTAATAGCAGATTAAGGTACTAGAATGAGTCAACACTTTATATTTTAAATTTTCACATTAAAAAAAATGTTTTTTAGGTAATAGTAATGACTTGAACCTTCTTTCAAGAAGTTCCAGATGAGAACAAATGAACTGAAACTCAAAGAACTTTAAAAATTGTATAGTACTTATAACCAAGTGAATACTAATATCCAAAGAATGAATATGAAGACATTGGCAGCATTTTTTAATAGCTACACCTATCATTCCTCCGATCTCAAATTAAAAATAGGTTCATATTATGTAACCTGGAAGAGGAAGAGGAGCAACAGTGGGTCCTAGATCATGAAGTACTAATAGTCCTTTTAACAATTAGAGAATAATAATGGAAAGTAAATTTCAGAATTTGAAATACAAAATGGACTTTGTATAAAGGCTTTATTTAAGAATCTATGTTTCTTTTCAGAGAAACTGTTCATTTCCATCAATTTGGGCTCCAGAGTTTCAAAATTTTGATAATTTTCCAAGAAAAAGATAAATAGTGATTTATTGTAGATTTTGTTAGTTTCATTTTGGAGTTATACACTATTTAATCTGCTTCAAAACATAAATCTCACATTATTGCTTGAGATTGTTTGTAGTATTTGATATGCATTGGGTAACTAAAGAAGCCCTCCATTGTGTAGCTAAGGTTCCGTGAGTGGAACGGTGTGGAATTCTTACAGACTAACCAGGAAGAGGTTGAGGACCTGGACGATGGACTGTCCTTGTCGCTCTCCTTGCTGAGACTGGTAATGCGCTGACTTGGTGCGGTTTCCTTCTCACTTGGCGTCTTGGTTGACATCCGGGCTCGGCATAGATCCTGCAATGTCAAAACCTGAGTCAGAGCAAGGCTGTTTGAGGCCCATACCCACTTCCCTTCACTCACCTGGTAAAGCTTGCTCATTGGTTCCCCTTCCGACTTGACATGTGATTTGAGCTTGTATCCATGCTTCCTAGTCAGATATAATACAGCAGCAGAAAGTGCAAGGGCTGCCAGTACTCCAACAAGAACAACTCCAACTACGTATACTTCATGTTCTGATCGACCATCTAATCTCATCTTTTGTGGCCATTTGTGCTTTAAATAGAAAAATAGAGTGAATAAAGAGATACAAAATATAAGAATTATATATCAGTCTTACCTTTAAGTATTTTAAATAACTGAAAATTCAAATAAAAAAAAGAAAGTATATTGATATAATATAAATTAATTAAACTATAAATTTCAAGTTTTCAGTTATCAGAGTTCAAAAGGAAGTATTAGTAATTTGTATTATTTTTTTCTGGAAGAAATTATTCTTTCATGACTTTTTATTTTTATAAAAATACTTAAGATTAATGAAAAACAAGAAACATTTTAAACATATATTTAAGATTTTGATTATGAAAATTTGTCTAAATTGTTGTTTACATATGTTCATCATATAATTAAAGGAAAGCAAAATGAAGAATAATTATTAAGAATAAATTATTAATAAGAATAAATTTTTAGGCAAATCTCAAATTTACTGGAAAAAGAGTAAACTGTCCGAAACGTGGTTTGGATGTTGAAATAAAGTATAGAAGTCCTAAAACAGTTATTTCTTTCAGAAAAAAAATATATAAAAATAAATCAATTAAAAATTATTAATTAAGATTTAGAAATTCAATATTAAAAGATATAGTGTTTAATTTTTTACTTAACGTCAATTAAAACTTTTTAAATTACTCTTGAAATGGTAAAACAATATACATTACACAACCATGCTTTATTTTTCATTAAATACTAAATGTAGAGGTCTTTAGAATTAATTAAATTAAACCGAAGTTTTCAAATTAAAAATTTGATAAATCTACAAAACTTTGATTTTGAACACATTAATTCATTCATTCAAAGTATTATAAGGTTATCTTAAGACACTACAATAATGATATATTTAACTGACTAATACTATTCATATAATAGTTTTTAAAAATTCACCAACCTTGTAGCCTATACCGGTAGCCGTGATTGTAACTCCTGTTTTTCTTTCAATTTCACTTTTGTAATCATCTGAGAAAGAGAGATCAAGATGTTTAAACAATTATTATTCTGAAATCCTAAATTAGATTTGGAATTTTTTCATCTTCATAAATATATTGAATTAACTTATATTAATAAAATAAATTCCAAATTTAATTACCAATTCTCTTTGCTATTTCAGATGCATTAAGTCCCGCATTATTCATTAGAATTTTAAACACCAATTCATTTCTATCAACCCTGAAACAAAGAAACAGGCTGTAAGGCAAGACACTTAAAACGTCTATTTCAAATCTTAAACAGCAGTTGTATCTTCAGTCATTTGGAAAAAATATGATTATAGGACCACAATCACAAACTAGACTTACCAATTACATTCTTATATAATTATTTTTTTCATAGAATTTCAAGTAATTATAATACAATTACAAGTAATTGTAACTGTAATCACAAATGCTTAACATCAAAACAGAAAAAAAACTGTTTTACAATGGCTTCAAAATATAAAAATGATATACAGTTTAAGATACGCGCAGGTATATTGATTTATTAGCACATTAAGGAACATTCAAAATGATCACTGACTAACATACTAATAATTCATGATGTACTCATGAAACCACTTTGGTCATACAGCATAGAATTATGGAGAAAAAGAAAAATGTCAAATATCTGAAAAATCCAATTATTCAAATCAAGAGTACTTAAACAAATTGTTGATACCCATTTTATATTTCTACTGAGACTTTACAGACTGATCTTAAAATTCCTAAAATAACTAGCTTCTGTCTTGAGGTTGGAATTTTCTAGGCCTTATCTAAATTAAAAATCATGCTTCGATAAGGTTTTTGATATGAATGAAAATTTGTTAAAATTGTTAAATATTTAGAGTGGTGAAATAAGAATATGAATATTTCTAATCAACTTGGACATAGTTGTCTGCAATAGGAAAAAATATTAAAACTAGGAAAAATCAATTGTAAGATTCTTCTTGATAATGGCCTGAGGGCCGAAACATAGGGGAAAAATCAACAAACTGAGAGGTAAGGATCTAAAAATATTTCTCTTTTAATTATTCTTTTATTTAGTAATTTATTTATTGTTCGATTACTAGCTAGTCCTACTTGAACATTTAGTTTGAAGAAAATAAATGATGCTTATATCATCATATATTATATTATACATTTTGTTTTTAACATATCTATTAACAGTTAACAGCTATTAAAGGAAAATAACAGATTAAATTATTAAAAAATTAACTATTAAAGTACTATTAAAAAATTAACACTGAATCAATCTGAATAAGTGAAAAATAATTTGCTAGAAATAAAGATAAAAGTATGAGCTACCGAGCTCTGTCAGTATTTTTCCTTCACGAGCATTAAGAAAACAGATAAAGAGTAATTTAATTGTTTTCTTAATGATTAAAAAAAAATCCCAAAAAAATAGTGGGGTGGGGGAGAAAAATGTTGAGACCTCCAAAAGACATTTCTCTAATTCTAACACTATTCACATACAAATTTTCAATTTTCCAACTCAATTTGTAGGGGCAGTAGAAGTGCACAAGACCTTAAAACTACCAAAATCTACAAAAAATGGTATGGCTTGGAAAAAAGTGTCAGGCCCCCATAAAGAACTTTTATATCAACTTAAATCACATACAAATTGTGAATCCTATAACTCACTTTGAAGGGTCTGTAGAGGTACGCAAGACCCTAAAACTGATAGAAAAACTTTTAAAAATATGGTGGGAGTGGGTGGAAAAATTTGAGACCCCAAAAAGCCACTTGCCTACTAATTTTATTAAAGCTACTAGATTTTAAGCCACTAAATTCACAGACAAATTTTCAAATCTCTAACTTGATTAGGAGGGGCTGTATGTTGTAGAAAATTGGTTTTATTATTTGAGTTGAAATTAAAATGTTTATTTGTAACCTAAATAATTTAAAAATATAATTATGGCTAAAACAAACACTATTGATGGCAATACTGCTTCAGACCGTTGGATAGGTAGCTGTACGTACTTTTCTTTTGGTCTATTCGCTGGTAGTGCCCATTAATGCAACATTTACTCTTTGTTCTTTTCCTATAAAACCCTTTCTGATTCACAACACTGTAGAAGGTAACAAAACCACACACAAATTTGTACAGGCATCTAACATCTCTGAAACCCTCAAAACTGTGTTCTGGGGGTTATGAAGCAGATAAGATGTAACCCCTATCCTCTTATGATAATCTTCAAAACAATACAAAAATCTAATTTGGAAAAAATATGTCAGGTTGCTTGTATAAATAAATTAACAAGTTTATTACCATAAAATATAGTAGAAAATTAAACTTACTTTGGTGGAGCAAAGGTATTGTTAGACACATGTATGATCTCAGCGATTGAGCTCAGAAGGCGACTACCTTCGTTCCAAGATTGAATACTAAAACATTTAGAGAAAATAATCAATAAAGTACATATGCTTGTTATGAACTTATGAATAAATAACAAGTATTTGAATTAAAAAATAATTTTAAAAGGTAAAAATATGTAATTTAATTCTAATGGGAAATATTAATTAAAATAAATCAAAGATATATAAAAAAAAAAACTTTGTATAAAAGAATGAAATTGACAAAAGATATGTTCCTCTCTCGGGAATTTTGAGCTATATAAAAAATATTTTTTTTTTTAAACATATGATATGAATTTGACTTCATTCTGAAAAAGTGTGGCATTTATTTATGAAAGAAAAAATTATGGTGAATCTCACAGTATTTTTAAATAATTAAAAATATATATATATAATTTTTTATTTATGTGTCTTTCTAAGCATTTATGAATATCAGAAGCAGCATAATTGTTAATCGCAATTGCAAGTGTCTGTTGTATTCTTATTTATAGTAATATAATCTTATAATTAAAAATAAAACCAACAACAATTAATTCATTATTCCCCCGCCATTAATCAGTGGAGTTTGATGTTACAAGATTAAAAT
Organism: Halyomorpha halys; assembly: GCF_000696795.3. Lineage (NCBI taxonomy): Eukaryota > Metazoa > Arthropoda > Insecta > Hemiptera > Pentatomidae > Halyomorpha > Halyomorpha halys. The sequence goes on along the minus strand of NW_027109248.1, from coordinate 501,883 downwards.
AAATTACCTTTCCTTGAACTGAATATAAGCGTAATCAGTATCGATCACCTCATAATCAGTTGGGTGACTGAGTACGTCAGCAATATTTTTTTTTTCTGTAGCTTTCGTTGGCCAATCCTTACTCTGAAAATTTAAAACAGCCACAATTTTGATGAACTGTTTACTTATAGGTTAAAAAAAAATACATTAGTTTTTCAAACTATGATTAAGTAAAAATACCTTTAATGCGTGAAGAAAGAAATCATTTATGTGCTCTTTCTGGCCATTAGCTACAATAAAAATATTACAAAACAAAGTTTTCAACAATCACGTGTACATAAAATATTCTTAAAATTAAATTAAGTAAAGTTAAAAATTTTATATCATTGTATCTATGTTAAATTACTTACATTTGTTCTGTTGTTTATTAACTTCACCTTCCTTTGTTGAATCATCCTAAAATAAATTTAATTTATACTTTCAAGTTGATTAAAATTTATTATTTAATAAAAAAACATATAGCAACAATTATTGTAAGTTGCTATAGCTTTACCTGGAAAGCTGGGTCGTAAGGAGGTCCTGGTTTCTTAACATCAAGCCTTTCCCGACGCTTAAAGCCAAAGGCACCGTTCAATTTTTCCAATAAGTCTGGTAGCGAATCTTCACCTGAAGAAAAATTTAAATTAAGTAATAATTATACAAATGACTCATGGTTTACCTGAAAAAAACCAAAAAAAAAAACCAGAACAATCATTGCTACTGGGTTCAACGATTTTGATAAAAGAAAAGGCTTTAAATGAATGGTGATTTTAAATTGGATTTTATAAGAAAAATCAAGCTATTATATAGCTATCAATGTCAATAATCTTTTCCAGGCATTATTAGACTTGCGAATGCAATCCTGGGGATTTTTGTTAAGTATAAAAAAATTCTTTAAAACTATTTTGATTAATATTTTAATGTGTTCTATTTACAGATTACTGTATCTTTTAAAGTTTTTTTGGAGCAGCAAAACCAAGATAAAATAGCCAATGGAAAGGGACCAAACATTGTAAAAATGTGAAGAACGTGTGTACCTATAGAATAGAACTGTTATAAATAAAATAAAATAAAAATATTTATTTATTTTTTTTTTAAACAATATGGGTTTGATGTGGTCTCACTCAATAATTTTGATTGATATTTAGTAAAATATATGTTTTAGCAGAGATCTTATTTCCTTGGAAGCTCATTCATACTTGAGAAGTTCATACTGTATTATAATAGTTAATACCGATGGTAAAAAGTGAAGAACTAAAAAAAAAAAAATAATAAAATAAGCCTACCGGATTGGAAGACATTGCCGCCTTCAGTGTAGCCCCTGCTATCGTCATCTGCAACCATTACCCTCTCCTTTTCAACTTCATATTCTATTTCATCGTCATTATCAGCTATATTTCTGTTCTTGCTTCCTGCAACTATCATTTAAAAAATTAGAATTTAAAATAAGTGATTGACAATAACAATCAATAAAATTTTGAATAATAACAACTACAATGAAACTTCTTTATAAGGGACACCCATGGGAATATGATTTTGTCAGTTATGCAGAGATTTCCATTATGAAGGTTTTTTTTACTTGATTTTTAAATTATACTTACATTGAAATGTATTACCTCAAATTTTGAGTGAGAGGTTATTTTTTTACATTAACTTAATGATATTATACATTGACTGAATGTATCTTTGTGCTATCAATATCCCTTAATAAAATAAGTGGACAAAGGTGTTGTAGAAAATTGGCATTATTATTTGATTTGTAAATAAAACAGTAGATGGCGAAACTGCTCTCTGACAGGAAACCTTTGTTTTGAGGCAATGGGTTGTGGCATCTATTAGTGAAAACATACACTCTTTGTCTTTCTTTATAAAATCCTCCCTAAATTCCACAAATTAAGATCAAACAAAATCAACCTAGATTCCTTCTTGATTTATTTTAATACAAAATATAATTTCAAAATAATGTAAATTTTCACTAATTTGAAGGAGAGAATTATTAGTAATTGAATTACTACACATATAAGTATATAAAATATGTAATGGATAGTTTTTATTTAATATAATTTTTCATTAATGCTACAATATATTTGGCTAAGACCAGTACAATACGACTTTTCCATTTCTTTCCCAAGTCCAGTGTGGAAGAGTTGTGTAATAGAGGATTTCAGATGTATTAAATTTCTAGTTGGCTGGGTCCATTATAAAATTTCCCATAAACAGAGGTTTCCATCATACCTGGGTGTTCACTAGGAGAAATTTCACTTTATTTCCAAGGGGCAAATCAGTTTTACTTGTAATTAGATTTTAGATTAAGGATAATGATGTATTAAGTGCTATTATATTAGAAACATTTTTTAGGTACAATTATATTCTGTGAGAAGGTATAGGTCTTATCAGGAGTGATAACTTTTGATCTCCTTCAGGAGAAAGATACAAATTCAACCTTGGAAGCAGAAGACTCACTTCTGGAAGGTCTTCAGACAGAGGAGGTGCAAAAGTAAAAGGAAGGTGCTCAGGAGAAGACTTAAAACTAAGACTTAAGACAGGAATCCATAGGATGTAGACCAGCTACATGGAAAGTTGTATCTGGTCTATATAGCTAAATATTTTGTGTGAACTATAAATGTAATGACTGGACTTAGACTTCTTCATTGAAGCCATAAATGATAAATATATCATAAAATGATTGAAAGATTTGTATATAAAAACTCAAGCTTTCTTACCCAAATTTGTTGTTGGTACAGTTCTGAAAAAGTAGCTGGGGCGCAGAGCACTTTGGATATATTTTGTGAATTCTATCGGATCAAAGTTAAAATCATCTCCATCTGTTCCCTCACCTATAAAAAAAAAAAAAAATAATAAATAAAATTACTTAAACTTTAGGTATAATATAAAGTTTATAGCAAATTATTTAAATGAAGTACTCAAAATTTATAAAACTAAACTCCTCATTTGAAACTATAGGCTAATTTTTAATAAATATTTACATGGTTATAAAACCAAGGGCTCTTGATAAGTTGTTTACTTAAGGAACAATGGATAATGGTATAGTACAAGCATGTAAAGAAACTACCCATTGGTAGCACTCTAAAACATTTTTACAATGTAAGGTCTCGAGGCCATCTTCTTTTCAGATGCCTCGGAGGATTGTCTGGAATGAAAGAGGAAGTGAGGTGAGAAACTAATGGATTTTTAGATTATAATGTAAGGTAGATAATTGGGTTAAGGAGTTTATAATGGAAGGATTGATATCTGGTTCGGGCTAGATCGGATACATCGGGAACATTAAGGTCTTTATGGATGATTTTATTTGTGACAAAGGAAGGAGCATTAAAGAGGAATTCGAAAGTTTAGTGGAGCCCCAAATCTCAACTCCATATGTCCAGATAGGTCTTATAATTGTCATATAAATCAATCAGTCTTATGTAATGAATTGGAAGTTTAGACCGTTTGTCGAGTAAGTGCTGTAATAGTCGAAATCGAAGAGCAGTTTCCAGTCTTTTCAGTCTTGTGTGAGGAATCCAAGTTAGTCATTTGTCCAGCTGTAGTCCAAGGTGGCGGATCTGTTCTACAGGGGTAAAAGCAACATTATTAAAGTATACTGTAGAGCAGTCAGCAGGTTTACAATAAAGGGTAAAGGTGATTTGATGGGATTTGTTGGAATTTATTTTAATCCTCCAATTATGACACCATTCTTCAAGGGCTGTGATATGGGATTGGAGAGTTTGGGATACAATTAAAGGTTTATTATTAATTGCGAGCACACATGTGTCATCGGCATACATGGTGATGATAGTGTTAGGATTGGTTGGTATGTCAGCTGTATACAGACGGTGTAGAGGATGGGGCCGAGGATACTACCTTGAGGAACACCAGTGGACTGAGAATAGAGGGATGAATAGGAGTCATTGTGGTTTACATAGAATGATCTATCAGTGAGAAAAGAACGGATGATGAGAAAATATGTGGGAGGTAGAAATTTACGGAGTTTGTAAAGCAGTCCTGGGTGCCAGACTCGATCAAAAGTCTGTTCTATATCGAAAAAGACTCCCGCCCCGTACATCATAATAAACTAAAACAGAAAATAATGCCTATTTAATTTTAGAATATAACTAGGAAAAAAAATAACTATTGCTCAAAATAATAATATATACTATTTGGTAAGAGTCATATATTGTTCAATGTATTGGTACAGGTAACTATTTAAGTAAGTATTTAATGACTTTTTGATTTAGGCATACTATTTTCAATTTCAATTCTTTTTTTTATTTAAGTTTTTTACATGTAAAAATTAATTTATAAGTATAAGAAAGTTTTTCTTCATAAAAGCAATGTGTTGATGAATTATGTTCTCCATCTATGATTCGAACTTTTCCTGGAATGATAAAAAGCAAAGCTCAAAAAGAGTTTTGAGTAAGACTAAATCTAAAATTTTGTTTATTTCATTCATGTTGAAATGTTAGAATGATATAATGAAATAAATTTTTTTGTGTTATTTTTCTATATAGTAAAAATTATTTGAAATCAGATGTTATTTATTTATGTTTTTTTAAAAGAAAAACCTATTAATTGTGAAGTTAATGCAAATAGCAAAATAACATAAAATAAAAATTACAATACCTATTATTAATTTACTGATTACCAATTGTTAAGTTCCTTTCAATTTATTTTTAGAAACTAATTTCAAATACAAAATTATTTAAAAGAACGTAAGAGAAATAATATTCTAAATATTGTTAAACACATAAAATGTTTATCTTTTGTTTATTTGTTTTTTAAAATAATATTTATATTTTCCAGTTTACACATGAAGGATAATAATCACAATTAAAATTTGTCTCCAAAAATTTCAACTTAATAAACAATATGTAATTTAGTGAGTTATTATTCAAAGGCAATTATGTCTTTTTCAGCTTTTTTCTATTTCCCTTGATTGTTAGGTATGTATTACTCATCAGTAAATAACACCAAACAAGTAAGATAAATATAAATAGGTCAGTAAACGGTATGGGTATACCCAGCGGGAAGCAGAAGGGGTCAGCTGTTCCCCCTAGAAGTGAAAAAAAAAATCAAGCAAATACTGATTGTAATAACTAATAAAGCACTGTGAAAATTATATGTCAGTTTCTAAAAATGTAAGTTTCATTCGCCTTTCCATGCATGTCATAACCTGATTGATTATGGTTTGCTCCCCCCCTAGTTTTGATCCTGGGTACGCCCTTGGTACACGGTAAACACTGCAATGGTTAGCTTTTTACAATCTTAAGGTTTTTTAATAAATTAATTGACAAAATTTCAAACAGGAATTAAACTAAAAAGACTAGAAAAAAACTAAAAATAATGTTATAATCTAAAAACTTTGTCACTAAAATGACAAAAAAAAAGTATTTTGGTTTGATATTGTCTGTAAAAATAGTACTATTAAATTGTATTCGGATTATTATTTTCAATCATTTCCATTAAAAAAAATTAATGAGAGTTTAAAACATCATTTTTGTCAATTCAATAGCAGTGTGTGTTTAGTAATTTAAACTAATCAGAATTAATTTTGGCTAATTGTGTATCTTACCTGATTCATCAGGCCAATTGTCAAGTTTAGATTTTAAAGCTGCATAGGTTCCTGCAATTTTATTCCTTTTTCCTATCTCTCTTTCTCCTGGAACTTAAGAAAACATGATTAATATTTATAAATATTATTAAATCATAAATTATTGTTTATAAAAGTTCTAAGAGACCCTAAACGCTTTCAATAATATTTGGAAATACAGATGATATTAATGAAGTTATTAATGATATTAATGAAGTGTAAATACTCAGAGATTCATTGAAATATCAAGAAAGGGAAATATTTTTCATAACTAAGAAATCTCTCAATAAACTTTCAAAACAATTGTAATTTTCAATGCTCTTAGCCTTTTCAATGGTATTACATACATCCCAAAGTGAAGTTTCCTTTAAGTCGACTTAATTAATGTAATACAATGAAAGTAAAGTTAAACAAAATATTGGTTCTGCAGAGGCGTTGTTATAACAAGTCAAGAAATACTCTTCGCTGTATCAACAATAAATTGAGTAGCGTGTGGGCTTGAGGTATAATTAAGTTGGGATGTAAACCTTTAGCATGAGCATACGCATTTGCTTTTCTCCACCTACAGGAGAGCTAAGAGCTTACCAGCCATTCTATCAACATATAGTAATGAGTTATTTTCATGACTATAATTAAGTGTTTATGTACCTCTCAGTATTTAGTTTGATGAATGATCTAAAATATAAATGATTGACGGATATTTCACTATTAAAAGGTAAAATTGTATCAATAAGAATTTAAGAAATAGAAACATCCAAGATAAGATCTGTAATTTACAGACTATAAACTGGTGAGATGAAAATTTAAATACATTTTTTTTTTATTAACTGATCAGAAAGATGGATACTTTATTTGTATCCTGGATTAGTATTAAAAAATGAAGCCTGTATTCATACAAACAATAAAATAATAATGAACACATTACTTGTAAGAATAGACATACATTTTATAATCTAATAATGATAGTGATAATAATCACTTGTATGAATAGACATACATTTTATTTATAATCTTGATAGTATAAAATATCAGTAGACATAAATGCAAATTTGGGAATGGAAAGGAATATAAGTTACTTAACTGCATGAGTTACGAATTTTCAATGACCAATAAAATGAGAAAGTTGTAAAGAGCGCCACGAAGTAGGCAAATATACCTCTAAAAAATATAAAGAACTTTTAACAATATAATTTATTTAATTTGTAATCTTATTACTATTTATTTATTTGTATATATTATTACTTTGTAAAATATTTCAATAGATCGATCTAATGACGTACAAAAACTTAATCGTGTATACTTTTAATCAGTTCACTAATCAAATATTGACGATTCAGAAATGTCTTTCTAGATTGATAAAAAATTACTAATAATTTAATGTTAATTTATTTAATATACAATAATTATAAACTTTATGATTGTAGTATCTTATTGTTATTTTGCATCGCGGTATTGGTACTGTGATACACTTCCCGCTTATTAGTGGAATGGTCTAGAACGGGCTGTAGATCATTTCTTGAGTTTAATTCGCTTAGGTTTATTGGTTCAGTTCATATAATTTTTCGTTCATGTGTGAGTCAATTGTTACAATATCGTGTCTGTCATGAGTGAGTTATATTTATACATTTTACGTGCCGATTTCATATACGGGTATTAGATATTATCGTTGTAAGAAAGTATGCACCACTCTTTAAAATACTCAGTTATGGCAATACTTTTCTAATATTGTTAATCATTTGGAATTTTATCTTTGAATTATTCACTATACTGATTTTAAATATTTCATTTATTTACTGTATTAATTGTTATTGGCTTAAAATTTATTTTATTTTGTGGATTCATATTCCTTTTACTCCCACTTAAGCTCTATTTCGTTTTTAATATATATAGTTTTTGATCATGTTTTACTATTTAGATATTTTTACTAAATTTTGTTATCTATTTTTAACATATTTCATCATTTGTCATGTTATCTTTAGATTTATTCATGAAGTGACTTTATATCTTTAGGTTTATTTTATCGTTAATTTTTGTATTGCTTAAAATTATTGTTTGAAATAAGTCCTTAAATAGTTATTCCAGCTATTGTATATGATTACAAGAATCTAGTGTATTTTTACAAATAATACCTAACATTTCTCTTATTTGTTTTGATCCGTCATTATTTTATTTCATTAATTATGACTTTATTTATATTTTTCTTTTGTTAAGTTCAGATGTGAGTAGGCACAAGAACATGAAAGTTCTGTACACGGTCAGTCGGATTGAAATTCATCAGACTTATGTGACTGACCTGAATCATTAAGACCCCCTAAACTATAAATCCGACAGACGCATGTGCATGATATATCCGAACAGTCAGAATCTTGTACAATTTCTCTTTCGAATGACTACAAACAGGAAGCTTGTTGGCCATTTTGGTATTTTTCTTCAAGAATAAAGTAAAACGCACTACATGAATGAAGCACTTGCAGCTTTCTTACCATTTTTTCAGTTTCCCCTCTACTTAAAATTAGAATGATAATGTTTCAACATTTTCTCGGTAATGGATTAGACCTACTCGGCCAATCTGAATGTCAGTCGGTGGGGTTAATGTCATTCTAACTGATCATGTACAGCTATTCTGTTGATGGAATCCCGAAGGTTGCCGAATGTGTCCGAAAGAAGATGGAGGTGACCGCGTATATTCAATTATTTACTATCCATAATTTTTGGTGTTGCTTTATTGACTAGGTCTTTACTGTTTTAATTTTTCATTTGTTTCCTCAGAACGAGAGAAGAGGGTTGGATAAAGTCACTAAATCTGCTGGCTATGCCGATGTAACATTTCAAGTTCATTTTACTTAGAATAAAAATAAGTATGATGGAATTGGTCGTAATGATCCTAACAATTTTAAAAGTTATAGTAATTAAATATTAGTGAATTTTCCAGTCATTTTTTTAAAAATTTAAATTAATGAGGTTAAGAATGAATTACAGCTTAAATTCAGTATTCAAAGGTTGGTACTTCAGTTTTTTACTCTATAAAATATTTACTATGCTTCAGATGGAACTTATTCTTAATAATTATTACTATTGTTATGCTTGAGTTCCCATTGTCAATTAAATTGTGACAGCTTAATTCTTGGGAACAATTTCAGTTGCTAATCTCTGTATATTCATTTTTTATAGTGTCATTCAGTTCCCTACCCACTTTTGAACTACAAATTTAGATTGAATGGTTATGAGGTTGGTTGTCTAATTATACTTATTACACTTATGATTACAATCTTAGTGGTGAGAAGTTGTTGCTTTTGTGCGACTATTTCATAACGATATTTAAAAAAAAATACTTCTACCTATACAAAGTACTGTTTCTTCTAATTTAATTTATATTATCTTGTTTTGCTCAAAAATAACCATTTACGGATTTCTTGCATGTTGAAATATATCAGACTGAAGACCTGGTTTGTATTTAAACGATAACAAAAACCTGTACCGATATCCATGAAGGGTTTTTGGTCCACTACTTTGTAAGGAAGTACTGTTACTAGACCACTGGATGTGCAAGGAGGTGATTTGGTCAGGATCACGCTCAACTGCTAGGTTTTCCTCTTTATTAAGAGTACCTACTTTACAGATGCTTTTTTTTTTTTTTAGTCTAAAAAATTTTTAATTAAAGAATATAAACATGAGAAATAAAAATTTTTGTTAGTTTCTAGAATCAGTAAAAACTTAAACAATCTAAACTGTTTGTACACCTTTAATTAAATGCAAAATGCATTTTCTTGTTTACATAAAACAAAATAATATTATTTTTATACAATAAAAATAAAAATGTTTGTTTCAAACAATGTTCAGAAGAGATAAAATGTAGTTAATGAGTGAACAGAAAAATAGCGCATACAAGCCTTTTCTAATTAATATTAAGGTACCATGTTTGTTTTTTTTCTCCTTTAAAGATCATTATAATTCTCAGTACTCTTATATAAAGCTTTATGTTAAATGATTGGCTAAGCTATGTCTCATGTCGTTCTCTTATTTATTTATCTCCTTTGCCTATTTCACTTTATTTTTTGTTGATAATGTTTGTTGGGAAAAAATATTGTAATTATTATATAAGGAATATAAATATTTATTTACAATATTATTAAAAGACTAATGAAAGAGAAAAGTATTCACAATTCTTTTGATTTAAACTAATTCAGTAATTGATCTTTGAATATTGATATCAGTTTTTTATGAACACAACATTTTTTGGAATAATATTGGATTCACTGATCTATAGGTTCAGTGAAGTGGATTTAATTTTGTATTTTTAGCTCATACCTTTATAAACCTTTATGAATCTTGCTTAGTTTTATTTGCTTATTAGTTGATCTGCTAGTGCATTCTGGATGCGTTGGTCAGTGTATTTACTTGAAAGTTTTGTTTTTATTCTTTGTTCAAGTGAATTTTATTAGTTTTCGTTGTGAACATTCGTTTTCTTTTGTTTCGAAATCTGCTGGGTTTCGCAAATTGATCATTAGGGGGACTTTGGCAGATAGTGAACTTCAAGAAAGAAGCAACTGACATCATGGAGAATTTAATGGTAAGTTGCATGACAAGCATGCACACACGTACAAGTTAAGCTCACATTTGAAAAGTCCTCAAATGCTTCATTTTTAAGTATTTTACTCACTTATCATACCATATCTAATGTTATATCTATTAAATAAAATATACTTGTTATCTTAAGATATCAAACATATTAGTACCTCAACCAATTTATGTTTTATTGTCTTAATGTATTTTTAAAACTACTGCCATCATTAAAAACATACTATATTATATTATTACTCATAATTCAATTACTTATATCAAAGCTGAATATAACACAATATAAATAAGGCTATAATAATAAATACTATATGAATAAAGCAAGTGAACAAACAAAGCAACCTTTTGAATCTTAAAAAAATTGATAAACAAAGCAATAATCATTAGGAAAATTTTAACACCTTTGTAACAGTCAAAACAGCCAAACAATCTGCCAAGTACATAGATTCATTAAGCTTTCTCTTCATACCTATGATTTATCATTTGAGAATAAAATTTTTGAGGTGAGCTTTTTTTTTAGAAAGGTATGTCACTTTTTCCCATGCATAAATTAGATGAAATTTGATAAATACTAGGCTGTATCAATGAAATATGTTTGGACACATTCCGAACATATTTGCATAGATTGGAGTTACTTTCTCTACTGAGGTCATCCTACGGACTGTCCCAAAGCTGGTAAGGCTGTCATAAAGTAACACCAGTCTACATACAGTCTATGGAATACTTCTAACACAAAATGGAAAAAACTTCTGGCTGATGTGAATATATTTCAAGAAAGCAGTGATATGCTCTCTTAAATTGAGTGCCTTAAATTGTATATCATTAAAGTATCACCTAAGATTTATTTCTTACAGAATGAATTAGTTCATATTTCTTGAACTTTACTTTTTAAATATTTAGTAAAAAAAAAGCTTATAGTTAAAAAAGAATCATTTGAAAACAACTTCTACTGTCATTTTGCAGACTTTTTTTAATTGTAAACTGAGAAATTCAATTTAATCAAGAAAAATAGGAAGTTAATAAATACTGAAAAATAAAGTTTGTAGATTTTTGAATTATAAGTTATTTTGTTTTCAGATGGGTAGCAGTAAATCATGGACACCTTAAAAATAGCAGGTAATTAGACTTTATTCATATTATTACATATATTTTAATGAATTGATATATTTTAATGCTAAGATTTTATTAAACAATTAAGGTACAATCATGTCAGGTATTGGTTTCGAGTTATATATTGATATGGGTTTTTACTTTAACTTACCTGTATATGAATTATATAGTAAGGAGAAGTATTGTGATCATGCAAAATTTTGAATTATAATTTTCGATGGAAATAGATGTATTAAGGTTCAGTGAGTCCAAATAACCAAGTCTACAAAATGGTCTGTATGTGTGTATGAATGAACAGCCTAGTTCAAAAACGAAAACTCATTAAATATTTAAGGCAGATGTGTGGCTGGAAGGGTACAGCAACTTTTTCGATAAAATCAACCTATCAGAAATGGCATTTTATGGAGTCGATTTGACACATTTTTTTTTATTTTCTAAAAAATGGGTCTGATAATATTTATTAAACTTAGTATATCATTGTAAAACTAAATGATCTTTAATATCAGCTGTCTTATCCTCATTGACATAGTTTAACAGAGCTTAAATGTTTGAAAAAATCTATCTCTTAAGTACCTTTAATGTTGTTTATTTTAAATAACAAACTATTTTACATTGTTGCATTGGTTGTTGGTGATAAAAAATGTTTAAATATAAACTATGAATTAATAGCAGTTTAGAGACTGAAAAATCAGAGAGAACCGAGTACGCCCAATCTCTCTCAATTCTAATCGCAAATATTAAAAAAATACAACAGTTTTGTTGTTTTGTGATGTGCACACTGCACCAGATTTTTTCATGTTACTTTTTCCTTTTTTTAAATGATATTTTTGTCTCATATCCACTTATCAATTTTTTTCCTATTAGTCTTTTTTATAATATGACATTAATACAAGATATTTTTATATTATTTAAGAGCAAAAAGGAATTCAGTTTTTTTATATACAAATGTGACTGTTTTATTTAAGTAGCAATTTTTTAATTTGTATAATGACAAGAGGAGCAGAGTGGCACAGAGCTGTGCCATTAACTCCAAGGTCCTGGGTTCGAATCTGGATGTGGCAGATAATTATTTATTCTGTTACTGTAGCTGTGAGTCAACCTGTGGGTTCTGAAGCCCTCCTGAGGTCTACTCAGCCTCATAAAGTGGACATCCTTAATTGGGAAAAATTTGGTAGTTGAAAAAAGTCTCCTTTTTTACAACCATTGTTCTAAAAACTGTACATCCTTGCAAAATATTATCATCTGGCCTAAAAACATTGGATGTATTTTTCTGAATAAATAAAACAAAAAACTGAAAATTTTAGAAACCAATGGTCTTTTCACTGATCAATACTTCATGTCTATTATCTGTATCTAATATCTTTCGAAGTGTTATATTCATTGTATTTTTGTTTTCCAATATTTTTTATTTCTTTTCATATAATTTGTTTACCTCTTCTCTGAGTGCTTTAGTAAAATAAAAATATTTACCTGCTTTTATGAGGTCCCTTACTTCAACACCAGACCTGAAGTTGCTGGGACTGTTGTATAGTTGCCTAAAAGGAGACGGCCTAGGTGGGGGACCCATTTCTTGTGCTTCTATGTCTGTGTAGCAAAAATATTACAGCTTTATTGAAAAAAAAATGCATTAATTCTTTTTTGTCTTTATGTTTGTTTAACACTTTAAGATCTTTTCTTCATCTAAAGGATTACATTACTTTTTTTTTTAATTTTCTTGTAAATTAAATCTATAAAATTATATTTTGTCTTAATTTAACTCTCTAAGTTGAGTGATAGTTCAGACAGCTTAACAAGACTCTTAAAGTAAGTGATAGTGCAGAATAACTTTCCATTTAAAGTTAAGACTAATTGTAAATATGGCAAAACAAAATTATATGGACATAATTAACAAGTTGATTAAAGGAAAAGAAACATAAGTCTGATGATGGGGAAAAGACTTTGAAACACTGAAGAAAAATGAATTAAAAATAAAGACAAAAAAATGGAGCATTCATTTCACAAATATTAATACATTAAGTGAATAGAATCTCAACTGAAACAGCCCTTATGAAGCTCTACAAAGTAGGACGAAATGTTGGCAAATAAATAGTTGTTAACTATTTTTTGTTTTCTTGTGACCGCACCCCTCACCATCTTCTTCAGAATTTAAATTTATTTGGTCAATTATTTATATATATAACATTAAGTGAATATTTTTCCATAAAATAATGAAATTAGTTGTCAAATGTATTAAATATTAATTAACTTTGTATTATTTTTAATTTACCAAACCAAATTTATCATGATTATATAGAAATCAATAATTTAAATTTTTTCCTTCAAATTTTAGATTGTTTATCCTACAATCATTTTAATATTTTATTTTGACTCAATGAAACATGATGGGAGCAGGGGGCTATATGAAAAGCTGTTGAATTATACAATATTTTCAGTAACTTTTTTAAAATAACAATATGCTTATTTAATCTAAAAAATTGTGTAGGTGTGTTCTAGGTATTTATTTAGAAATTTTTAAAAGTATTCAATAATATATACTGCTTTTATGTTAATAAAGGATTATCCTGTCTTTTAAGACCAACAAATGATTGATAAATGATAAAATAAAGCAATACTAATAGTCATTAAATGAATTTCTGAAAAGAATGTTGGAGTAATAAAGGGACATTCCTGTAGAACTGGAGGAATGTAAGAAGGGGAGTAATCTCCTTAGTAGCTCTGGGTGACCTGGTCACAGGCATTTGGGGTCGACGGCTTCTTACCGTCAAGCTAACCACATACCTGAACTGGGCCCCCTTCCCTGTATCTCTCTCTCTCTCTCTCTCTCTCTATATATATATATATATATAACATAATAAGTGTAACATAACATATAATATTTATATAATATAATCAAACTAAAATAGCTTTCAAACAGAACTTTGAAAGCTATTTTACAAATAAATTTTGACAAATTTTAACTCATTTTTTAATTTTTTCTTTTGAGAAAGTTTTTATAAAATAATGACTAAAGTCAACAAATATTATTAATTTTTTTTTTTAAATTTTCATAAATTCGTCTAATTAATTGACAATGCTTAGTGAATAGAGAAAAAAATTATATCTTGTTGTTTAATATAGAAAAAAACATGTAGGAAATATAGATAAAATAAATAAAAAAAAGTGTAAAGATGTATCTTGGCAGTAGGTATTTTCTATGATATACATAGTGATATATATTTAAATTTTTACAGCATATAAAATTTTAAGCATAAAATCCTACTTTTTTTCTTGTGTGAACATTCAAGAAATTAATATAGATATATTATGATTATTCATAATTTAGGACA
>NW_027109248.1:474723-487214 GCF_000696795.3 Halyomorpha halys | reverse complement strand
TATATATAAGCGATAACTTCAATTCAAGACGAAAAATCTATAAAAAAAATTGGGGACAGGGTGATTATTGAAAGTTGTGCTATGCTCATAATGTAACATTAAAAATATTGTGTGGAATAGGGATAGATAAAATCTCAATACCTTAATTTTAGAGGTATAATTATTTGTTAATTATTAAGGTATAATTAATAAGATCGAAGTCGTACATGACTAGACACTGAACAGATAAAGGGTTACTAAATTGATTAAAGAACTAAAAACAGAACTTCGGAAATTCAAAATACGAATTTTAACAAACCGAACTGAAAATCTTATGACTACCGACAAATCATCATCGACGATCACTAAAAAGTTTCTTAATATCAAACATTTTAATCATCCACTTCTAACTGAATCCCAAACATGGACATGAACCTTCCATTCTACTATCTATCTATGTTATCGTGTGGTGGATGACGTCACGTCTGCATTGGAGCGCGGGATGTAATGCTCGGGATTATTTCTTTATGAATATTGAAAAAAAGATATTTCTTTAAGAAAACAGAAATTTCTTACCCTTCAAAAGAATATGTATATGTATATATATAAGTTAAGTATTGGCGAAAGCAAAATGTCAAAAAAGAGAAGAAGGAATAAGATCTAACTCCCTTGAACTGTTGTAAAACACTGGCTTTATTGTATTCGGTACATCTCTTATATACGTTCGATCAGCTGATCCCCTCAGTCAGCTGATATCGAAATAACAGCTGACTCATACCGTAACTTATATATATAACTTAAGTATCAGCGATAGCAAAATGTTAAAAAAGAGAAGAAGGAGTAAGATCTGACATGCATGGACTGCAGTAGAATACTGGGTTTATTGTGTTCAGTACATCTCTTTATATTCATTCGATCAGTTGATCTACTCAGTCAGCTAACATCAAAGAAACAGCTGATTGTAACTTATATATATATTTTTCTACCCGAAGGCATTTTAAGGATTGGGTAGAAGTCCGCTGTGTATAGCGGTTACATTTGCACTTTATTTCATTTAGCGGGAAGGGGCCGCTCTGCTGGTAATTTTTATTCATTTTATTGAATTCAGACTGCAGAGCCCAAATCCCTTCCCTCGGTGAGTACATTTACCAATGGGACAGTGCCGTACCACCTCCCAGTTCTTTTGGTTGGAGAAGCTGAGGTGACAATCCAGTGTGTCTCCCAGGTAGAGGATGGAAGTGGAGATCCGCAGGACAACCTTGCGGTTGATATATAGTGGCTTCTTTCCCTTCTTCAACATCACGATGGCGTCCGGCTTAGTAGGGTTCACCCTAATCCCGTTCAGCATGAGCACATCAGTAATGGTGGCTGCAGCATCTTGAGCATGAGTGAGAGCCGATTTAGCATTAACGCTTGAAGTGTTGAATCCGATGTCGTCTGCGTCGGAATCAACGCTTCAAGCGTCAATGCTGAAACGAATGCTGTTTGGTCAATAAAACTTTGTGGATGGATTCTTGACTTAATTGACCGCGCGTAAATACTGTTAAAACGGCTTTCCATCTTCTTGAAATTATCGAAAATCATTTAATATTTTATAAACCATATTCATTTCTTTTCAAATCAGGATTAGAACTTATTAAAATTTTGGAGTATTCTGTGCACGACTGTTGATAATTTATAATGATTATTTATTTATTTTTTGTAGAAGATCAAAGCAATTATTTTCCTTTATGATAGCGAAAAAGAAATGAACATATATTTATCTATAGATTTGTTTCATGTTGCTCTATGAAAACATAATCGTTGTACAAATTGCTCTGGGAAGACCTTTAAATTGCAGCCTTGATTTTTCTCTAGATGTTATAACTAGTAAAATTTGTATAATTTAATTTGGATAATTTTTATATAATTCGACAGCTCACCTTCATCTCCGGGGTGAGGAATGTAAACTTCGTCCGCGAAATCCGACTGTGGATCCCCAGCGCTTGGGGTGAACCTGATGTATGCCAACTGTAACAAAAATTTATTATAATAATTATTGTTGTTGGAAATGATGAAATATAAATTCATAGCTTAACACTCTTTGACAGAGAAAAGGCTTAAAGCAATCGGTTTCACGGTGTTTGAGTTTGGTGTTTGGTGTTTAATTTTATAAAATAGTTATTAACAGTTTTAAACAGATAGTTTTTAGCAGATAAACAGTACTGAGGAAGACAAAAGAAACCTGATTGCAGCATATGGCCAAGCATTCGATAATGGGAAAATTTTTAAATATCTAGGGTCAGTTAGTTATCATATAACTAATTAACAACTAGTCATCAATTAAAAATTACTATATATAAATAAGAGCAAAGTTGGCGGCTGAAAGTAGGTGCTTACATGCACTCCAAAGAGTACTTTTTTTCCGACATCGCTGCCTCGAAGCCAAGCTTATAATATACCGACAAATTGTCTGGACTGTTGTTACATATGGTAATGAAACGTGGGTTCTGACCCAAGAAAATAAAAAGAATATTAAGGTGTGGAAGGCCCTTCGTATGGTATATAGTCTAAAAAGAGAATCGGAATTATGGGAATTCAGAAAAATCTGGAGTTAATGGAGAAGTGTAGCCAATCCGATTTAGTGGGAGATGGTCATCAAGAATCTGATGGCTTCGAATGGTGGAAAGGATGCCGGTGGATCACCTTACAAGAAGGCTGCTGTACTAATTGTCGGAGGGAAAAAGTAACTCCTCACCTGAGGTGGGTTGATGACATGGAGGCAGGGGGTGAGCAGATGAAGATTTGCTGCTAAACGTCCAGGGTTGTCCAGGGTAGTTTTGGTGCCCGAAGGTGATTGTATAAATAAATAAATAATGTGTACTGGGGTTGTATTAAAATATTAAGTGATAGGTACAGTAGCTGTTAATGTATGTAGTATAGTAAAAACCTACTTAACCGGGTCTCTGGCTTAACCTGAGACATAAATAAAACAAGGAAAAATGCTCAGTCGCTTAGGCCTATTGTTCTGATATCTGTGGGCGGCGCTAATTCGAATCCGGCCTGGGGGCGTTGACTTTTTTCATTGAGTGGCGGTCCCACAAAAACTTCACCCCCCAGCATGGTTACAATAGGTTGGTAGCCTATAGATAATCAGGAAAACATCACCTTCGCTCTGGATTGCCTTAAAAATAAAGATCATTCATACACTTAAATTTAATCACTCGTATCTTAAGATTCTTTTTTTAAATTGGTTTAATAAATTTAACTTCATCATGTATCAATATACGTATTACCTATGTATTAATTTTTATATTTCATTTTATTTTTTGCGTAATATGTGAGATCTATTAATATTAGAGTTTTTCTTTTATATATTCCGAATTATCTGGTGATGCCTTGACTCCGACTAGGACGAAAAAGCGAGAATTCTACTCAAGTTTAAACTGTTATTACTACACATCAAAAAGTGTCAGTTGAAATGACTACTTTCATTCGGATTTATATATCATCAGTGAGAATTAGATAATGTCACTTTAATATTTCATGTGATGTGATGTCATGTGCGAATAAGTTGGTAACCTTCAGATTCTATCTGTCTTTTAGTAAATGACTAGAATTAGAAAGGAGTGCCATGATGAGTGACACTGCTATCTCGATAATTACATGCTGCTACTCTTCTTGATACGGAAACCATCGATAATTCCATCTCAGTTATCGGTTATCATTCATCATATGGCAGGGAGACAAAATGGACACCATTAGTCCACCGTCAACCGGCTACGAATAACCCCAAATCGATAATCACTTATGCCCTTTATATTGAGTTATTTATATATCCATGAATCTTATCAATTTATTATTTCATTTAATTTTATTTATGAAGCCATGAGTTGTCGAAACTAAATCGAAGTTTATAAACAAAACAAATCTGTATTAGTAAAGTCTTATAATGGTACTTGGGAAGGAACTATCATTTCTTGAGCAATGGTTCTGCACGGAAGTGATGTGGTTCGCATTCACTCCTAACCTTTAGGTTCATCCTCCAACTGCGCCTATTCCTAGTTTTAGATAATTTTACAATGTATTAGGAAATATAGGAAATATTATTTTCAAATACTTCTTTACTAGCTAGCTTTTATAAGTGCGAATGTATTTATTTATTTTATTGTTACCTAAATTTAATTTTCTTTATATCCTGTATAAATTATTTGATTATTATTTAATTAGTCTTTATTATGTCGATTATATTTTTATTGAGGCTTATGATATTTGTTTTTATTTTATTATTATTAATGTTATCATTTACATTTTTTTTTATTTATAGAAGGTATAAATGAATACTTTGAACGCGGATACTTATTGTCCATAATTATGGAAGGTTATATATTTTACTAGAGTTTAGTTGTATAAATGTTTTATTGAAAAAATAACCCTTCATCTTATCACAGGAGTTCCGGGGGCGGGGCTGGAATGGAAGATTCCGTGCTAATTATTTTTGGTGTTATGATCTTGAGAGATTCGCTAATATAAACTTTAATAGTTCAACTTATATTTTTATTTGATTCGAAACAGCGACAGATCATTCAATTCAGTTTTAATTATTTTTGTTCTTAGAACTAGTTTCAGTCCGATGGGACCGGCAACAACTTTAGTCCAAGAGCCAGGGGGGAAAAAGTTATTCCACCGCAATATTTGATTACTTTAATTAAAACTATATACAATTAAGAGTCAAAATTGATGACTCTGATAATTATAGCTTGGAGGAATTAAAAATAGCGCCTTTTGCGAAGATTTTCTCTGATTTTCCATTTCCTTATTAAAATCTTGTCACAACTGGAGAATCAAACTAAATCCTAACAAATTCCATTGGATCATCTTTACTCTCCGTCGTAAACCTCTGCTTTCCTGTCCTGCTGCATCTTTTTTTTTTTTTTTTTTTTATTATCCCACTAAAGCCCGTTCAACAGATTCGCTCCATCTTGACAAGAGACTTAATTTGAATCACTATAATAGACTGAAGCGACAAGAAACCGCTTGTAGATTCTGATTACTACTGCACATACTTGGCAAATCTAAGCTTCCCATTTACTCGAAAAAACTCTTAAATACAATGATAATCCGACCTATTTGGACAACCGGAATTGCGCTTTGGGTCTCCACCAAATCATCAAATTCCTCCCGCATCCAATCCTTACTTGATACTTCTTATTACATCACAAATAAACTCATCCATAATGACCTCAACATCCCATTCGTTGCAGATTTGACTCAAAAGGGATATACCACCTTTCATTCCCGAATCTTTACCAACCCGAACCCATTAGTTCTTAATCTTTCATCATTAAGCATCCATGATTATCCTTCGAGGCGTCTGAAAAAAGATGGCTAAGAGATCTTTTAATTTAAAGCAATGATTGAATTAACACTATTGGGTGGTTCCTTCCCGAGATTAACTATCATGTGTTCTCAAACATCTATTACATTTATATATTGTATTATACAGTTGTAAATAAGTAAGATTTTTTTTTAACTATCTGATATTACTAAATGATACATGATGAAGCACATTGTTAAATTTTTTTGTTTATTGTATTATGGTTAGCTGAAAAAGTATGTTTTCAGTAATAAGAAGTAATTAAAAAGCTACTCTATATATAGTTTGTTATATAGTTTTATTTTGCAGTGGTATCCTATTCGGCAAGCCTTGTTTCTATCGTCACCAACGCTAAGCCAATTATTTACTTTACTTATGCTACCTGATTTCTACAATACATGCACTAACCTCTTCCTCCGATGGTAAGTTGAGGGCTGCCTCCAGCTCTGGTTCCTTCAGATGGTCACATTCCAGCTCATCCAGGGGCATACTGGAAAATAATTCTGTTATTCAGATTTCCTATAGTTACAAAAAGTGCTTCTAATTATTGTAAAAAAATTTAAATACTTGTATCCAAACTTTACGTCTGATGGTTCGTTAGCATTTTTTTTTCAGTTTGGACCAATTTGATTTTCCCTTTGCGGAGTGGACGGTTGATTGTTGGATTGATACAAAATATCCGTTTGCTACTCAATCAACAACACTTCCCGTCAATTTTCCAATTTGCTTTTGTGAAAAGGTTCGTCTAAATGAATTCGAATTCGTTTCCTAGTTAAAAATTCCTTGTTCAGTTCGTCAGTATTAATTAATTGGTTCAGCAAATAAACAATTGATTCATATAAACTTTGAGAAACGAAATTGAATCACTTATATAATACCTATATAATTATTCAAGTAATACCGTCAAACCGGTTAGAAAAGGTATCGTAATTTTTATTTTTCGTAACCTCCTTTATTTAATTTATTTATTCGTATTTTACAAAAAAAAAAGAAAGGTATCGTAAAGCCATTAAAGCCTGTTATGTTGTGAATGAATCACTTGATTAAGGTCGAGTGCTAAAATTAGGAATGAACTTCCGAGACGTAGGCAGGAGGATTGTGGTGAATCGGATCCTCTGGGTCTTGGGTTTTGAAGGGGATGATACAGCTCTGTGGACTTAATATCATCGAACAAATACAATAGCTAATCGTCTATAGGGAAATTAAAAAAAATATTGCTTAAAATAGAAGTTGAAAATCAATTCCATCACATTTCCATTAACTCAGCCCTTATTTCTTGGTTATGGTTTGTAGACTACCGGGATTTAACTCTGGACAAGTCTCTCACATTCACAAAACATCATTTGAAATGAAGCATTCAAGGATGTTAGATATCCGCTACTAGATAAATGGGACGTGGGACTGAGGAAAATAAAGGAGTATTTAGGTTAAGCGTCACACTTGTTTGGAGGGTTAGAACCTACGTAAGGGATTATAACCTAAGCAAGTAAGTGATTCCAGAAGGAGTTAGTGCCTATAATGAGTTATTTGCTAACTGGGTATAATCCTTTTAATTGATAAGTTGGGATGTTGCCTTTAAAGAGTAGGCAGAGGATTGTAGGATAAGCTGATCAAGCATCAATGGAAGATTATTAAGCGGAGAGTAGGATAAAACCTCTTGAACCCTCCATGCAAATAGCCAGAGGTCCGCTTTGTGACTTCAAAGGCGAACCTAATGATGCAGTTCATCAGTCTCATCTCGAGCCCACCAGACAGTCCACCATATACTAGCTCCCTAAAGCCAATAGAGAGGAAGGCTAGTGGCTAATCCCCTTACTATTCTCTTTTGCCAGCTGTACCTGTGTTAATGCTATTGATAGTGGATTTTATGTCGCATCGGGGAAGTATTAAAGGTCATCTGCATAATGTTGGTTCCATGGATGGTGGTTAGAGCCCGATAAAATATTAATATGAATTCAAATTAATTCTGGCTCGATACAGAATATATATTCCAATATTATTCACTTCGATAATATTTTTCTGTACTAATTTTCCCAATGAGCCTTTCTCTTGAAAAATTGACTTATTCCAATTTCAACAGTTTTTAGAAACGTACATTTAATAATGTTTTTTTTTTAAAAATAAAATTTAACATTTTTCTTTTGAAAAAGTATGGCAGAAATATAACAATTTATTTAAAATTTTCTTATGCTCTTAAGCATTTATTCAATGTAATACTAAGAATACTAAATACTAAGAATGGTTGTATGTTGTAATCCTATAAATGCTATTATATTGTTTAAGTGAAATTAAAAAACTAACGAACACATATATCAGACTGGCATAACAGAAAAACGCACTCCTCATATGCCCGCCAGTAAACCAACTCTTTTTAGAAAAGATCTTTTGTTTCTTTTCGTCACTTTCCTTTAAATTCTTATAAATTAGTTTTTATAATTTAAATATTATTTTTTTAAAAATCGTTGGCGGTCTAACGGTATAAAATATCAGTTTCAAAGCCTTTCATAGTTCATATTTGTCCATTTTTTATTATCCATATTTGTCCAACACTATTAGTGATGCTTTAGATTAAGCCGTTTTGCAAATTTAGTATTTAAGTCTTATCAAACTATTTCAACGAGTGTAACATCTAGCTGATATTAAAGAACACTTTAACTAACACAACACGAACTTTACATTGTACATAAATATACCTAGTTTTATCAAAATAGTTAAAATCGTATTTGAGAAAATCGGAAAAAAGTGTGATAAATCGGTTGTGTAAAGCGGAGACTTATTTAGAATATTTTGGTGTTCGGATTACGGAAAGTATTTGGAAAAATGATGACTCTCTCATAATCTTCCTCTCTTTCCATTTACCTTCCGCCAGGTGCTTGAGTCTCATTACATCACTGGTCACGTGCCGTATTTTGGGTGGCCAGTGATGCTAAGCAATGAATTTGTTAAAATTGTAAGACTGTTCATTTGTAAGTAAAAAAAAGGTAAAAATAAAAAAATATTCTTTGCATGAATTTATTTAAAACGTGATAAAAAAATAAGATCACCAACAAAATTTGAATTGTACATATTTCTACTATTAATTAAATTAGTTTTACTGAATAAAATGATTTATACTATAATATTATGTATTTATAATTCCAATTAGAATTTACAAAACTATTATCATTCTTACTGTCCTTTATGGATGTAAGACGTGGCCTCTTACACTAAGGGATGAACAGCGGCTTAGGGTTTTCGAAAATAAAGTATTGCAAAAAATATTCGGACCGAAAAAGGATGAATTAACGGGAGAATTTAGAAGGTTACACAACGCTGAATTAAGGGAACTACACCCGGTAAATTTAATTCAAGTTGTAGCATTGCGGCGTATAAGATGGGCGTGTAAGGTTGTAGGGCTTGGTGACGAGCGGATCCCTAAAATGTTAATAAGCACTGAACCAACGGGTAAACGTCCGAGGGGTAGACCGAAACGTAGATGGGAGGATTGCGTTAAAACTGATTTGGTGGAATTGGGTTTGGAGGGGAATCGCTGGAAGGATGTATGCAGAGAGCGTTTGGTGGTATCGGCATCAAACCTCCGGGTTCGTTAAGCCTTCGTTATTATTATTATAATTCCAACAAAATATATTATGAATACTTTCATAGGAATTAGATTACTAGATATGGAATTTCTTCTTTTGATTTTCACGGTGATTACAATAAAACACGAAGTTAAAAATGTCCTTTACACATGTGCTCTTTTATTCGAAAAAAAAAATTATTTCTTGCTGATGTTTCTCAAAAAAAGTAACTTTTTTTTTAACACCAGTTCGGATTACTGACATTACACAAATCTGTCTGAAGCAAATATTTAAAATAAAAAAAAAATCAGTTTTCTATTCAGCACTAGAACTGAGACCTGTTCTATTCTCGAAAGAGGCTGACGTGACAGAGGCCTCCTGTATAGAACTCACGCTTGGACACTATCAGTCATCAGTTTTGTTGAAGTGTGCCGAATATATGTGTTGGAAGGGAGCAGAATCGATCCGGCTGCTTGTTCTAGACTGCTTGAATATGCAAATGGTGAAATGTTTGGATTAAAGGCCGATTATACTGAGCTGAGGAATAATTTAAATAATATTTTCAATGGGGAGGGTGATGTACGGTAAAACATAATATTATTTTACATCATCGTATTTAAAATATAAGCTTTCCAAACACTGTTCTTAATAACAATCGTGTTTGTTAATAAATTTTATTTCATCATCTAAAAACAAAACATCTTTACTTCTCGAATGTTTCAAACGTAATATATCAATTGTGTATGAAAATTATAACTTAAATTGTTTTATATATAAATTTTTTTTTACGTAGATATATTAATGAAAAAGGTATAAAAATAGACCGTTTTAAAAGTATAATGAAGCTTTAACGGACATCTCCGGGGAAGATAATTTTGTTCGCTATAAACAGGTTTCCATTAGAAGGGGTAAATTAAAAAAAAACTAACAATTAAATAATAAAATTATGTACATATCTTTGCTTAAGTTGTGATAGCTCGTAAATCCAAGAATAATCAGCAATACAATTTTTTAAATTTAAAAAAAAAAATCAACTGCATGTATATAGTTTCGATGGATTTGATTGATTTATTGACGGTAGATATGATGGTTGCTTCAAAATAATAGTTAAATAATAATCAAAGTAATAAAACAAATAATAGTTTGTTTACATCGTAGTTTGACTATTAATAATGCACTATTGTTTTATTTGTTTGGTCTTTTTTAACGATAGCAGAAATTAAATGGCTGTATTTGCTTTACTTTGTACTTAAAATGGTCTGTTTTAGAATTAGAATATTATTTTTCAAAACATTCTTAACCATTTCTATCACCTAATTTTAATTTAATAAAAATACAAACAAAAAAGGTCATTGTTACCTGCCACCTAACACAACCTATAAATGTGCCCGCAGGAAGAAGATTAGAGATAATTGATATCTGATCTAATTTCAGAACTGGTTAGTTAAAAAAATTGGAAATAACTTTGCTGGTTTTAGAATTATAATTGAATTGAATTTTCATATTAAATAATTAATTATTTGTCCTAGCAATCTAATTAAGAGTAATTCAAAGAAGATATACGGATAAGTAAAATTAATAAAAAAATATAAATACAATTAATTCTGTTCTTTAAAATCTACTGTGATACATCCTGCATAGTGCACGAGGTCTCACCCATCAAGATCCTTATAGTACAAGAGCCGGGGTGAAAAAGGCAGTTATTTCACCCCAATTTTTTATTACTTCAATAAAAACTATATATAATTACTAATCAAAATTGATGAGTTTGCTCAGGTTCTGCGTGTGCTGCTGTTATAAGTACAGATGTCTGCCAGCACTCAAATTAAAGCTAGTTTAATGTGCTATAAAGTATTACACTATCTTCGTAGGGGTAGCCCATAAAACCCACCCTCCACTCCCGGCCTTGGTGGGAGACACCCCTCGCCCTTGCTTATATGACTTTTCAGACAGTAATAGCGAGTAGGTTGATCTACGTACAACACGTCACAATCTCACCGTCCCACTAAGAATCCTTTTTTTTTTTTTGTTTTTAAATCCCACTAAGAATCCCAGGGAGCGACGGTCCTATATCACTTTTCAAATATTCGCTTAAAACGAGAAGAGGAGACCTTAAGATTAAGTTTTTTTTTTTATTTTCCAACCTCTGTATTTTTATATATGGTTACAGAATACAAATATATAATACAATACATTATATATATATATATACAAATTTACATGATATCTTCGTTTGCCGTATGGCATTATAAGATGGTTTAAGATTATGTTTAATCAAGCAATCTTTATTTATCTTAAAGTTTCCTCTTCCCGTTTTAAGCTAATATCTCAAAAGTGTCATAGAACCGTCGCTCCGTGGGGGTCTTAGTATCTTATGGGGGGGGGGGGGTGTTATGGGGTAGGTCCAGCGGGGAAGATTTGCCTTTTTTTGTGTTATGATCTCCTTCCTACACCTGGCAGTCACACTTGATCGCCACCTCACTTTCTCCTGCGATGTTCATGAGAGGCTCAAGATGGCACGCTAGAAGAATTACCACCTGATTTATCACAGCTTTATCACCTTTTTAAGATTACCACAGATTTATCACCTGTTGAAATTGATTTGGACAAAATTTCATGTGCAAAATTCATATTCATATTCAAATATCATGAAAACTAGTACCTTTACGAAGATACGTGTAGTAAACTACTTTATAGCAAATTATCTAGCTTCAATTTTATTCCTGGCAGACATCTGTACTTTTAACACTTTCTGAGATATTTCCAAAAAGGTCTATCCTAATAACTAGAAATCAACATTTTGAGAATTTATTTTGTCTTAGAATCATAGAACTTATGATCTAGATTCCTACGAAAATAAGCTACTTTATAGTATATTTAAAAATGTATTGCCTTCGGGATATGAAAAAAAAATCTATAAATCATTGAAATACATTAGCGGTTGTTGTTTATACTCTGATTATACCTACCCCTCCTGGAAGTCGTAGAGGAGTCCTTGGAGAATGCACTGGGAGTGAGGGTGGCTCCATCCGTACCCACGTTCTATCAGCTTCTGGAGCTCTGCCTCCAGCACTCCCAGATCTTCCTCGTCCAGTGAGTGTCTGAAAGAGTTAATGTACAATCATTTTTTTCATAATTTTACACATATTATTTATAGGTCATACAGTTTTAAACTGACTCCATAAAGACTCTTATTGTGTTAATTTGGTTAAAAATGGGTTTAGACTAGTAACGGTAACATTTAAATTATTAATTGTTTTTGGTTGCTTTGAGCAATTATGATTTGGCCTGAAGTTAGGTCTTTGTGTATGTAATCGATAACTTCAAAATATCTTTAGTCTATGGTTGGATTTATTATGTTGTAAAACTGATAATTTATGTAAATACTAAAAAAAATACAGATCATATATTTTTATTTAACACAATAAAACAGAAGATGGTACTTTCAGCTCACGTGAACTACCTTTATAAGTTTCCAGCGTCTTTTTTTTTTTTTTTATTTGATAGATTTATTTATTGATAGATATTACAATCTGCCACACAGTTGTGGGCAATAGGTAATATTGATGAATGATCTCATACATACTAAAATAAAA
>NW_027109248.1:459356-472813 GCF_000696795.3 Halyomorpha halys | reverse complement strand
TAAAATAAAAAACTCTCTTAAAATATATACAAACAAAAGAATAGACAAGATGAACATAATCAGACTATCTGTATGAAAAATAAATAAATAAAATATTCCAGCGTCTAACGAAATTATTCGCTCTCATTCCCCCTGAATTTCCCTACACTTAAGCATCGGTTTTCGGAGAAACGTTTCTTAAATTTTACGTTCAAACTAAAAAAATGAAGATAAAACTGGTTGATTACAAGAGAATAAAGGTTTTATTCGACTATAACAAATTCTGAGGGGAATAAAAGTTTTTAGTAAAGCTAATTAGAAGATAATACTGCTGATTATTAAAAAATAAATGCTCGATATTTGTTAATATTTTAAGTAAGGAAGTTTTCTTTACCAACTTCCGTAAAAACTTTGTTTATGGTGAAACTCTGCTTAATGAGGATATTAGGTGTTTCATTTGACCATTAATTCTTATTCTTAAAATTTATATAATCCGACGACTTAGATAAGTCTCATGGAATTATAAGGCTATTGTCTAACTGAAAGACATACTAGTTTCTCTCGGTGTGCTAAAACTGAATTGACAGTATCCTGAATGGGTTATAAAGTTGGGTTGATTTAAATTATTCTAGGATCTCTAGAGCGCATTGCGAGAGATAATTATCCCGTCACAGTTTGAGGTTGAATAGGATGCAGCTGAAGCGGCACTCGACTGGGGCAGGTGTTAGAGACGTGACTTAGTTGAAGGGGTGCCTCGCGCTTGTTGAGTTGTTAAGTTAATAAATTCAATATAGCGAGGGTCATGGTGATGTTGAGTGAGTCAATTCAAGTTATAATATAGATTTTCTTCTTGGTGTCTTCTCTTTAAATTATTTTAATGTCACCAATTAACAAGTTATTAACATCGATAAGGAATTATGTACTAAATAAAGTGAAATTTTAAAATGAATACCAGTCGTGCGGAAAATCATTTCCCGTGAGCTTTATCTAAATATTTGAAGGTACGATGAACTAATACCTATTTTTTTTTTTATATATTTTTTTTTTTTTTTTTATTATTTATTTATTGTAATTTACAACTGTACAAAATAATACAACAGGTAAATATGTAGTATGTTTCATATACACTTGAAAATCTTGGGAAGGAACCACCCATTGGTGGCACTTCAAACATTAATTTAAACTAGAAGGTCCCGTGGCCATCTTCTTTTCAGACGCCTCGGAGGATTATCAGGGATTGTTAAGGATGAAAGATTAAGAATTAATGGGTTAGGATTTTTTTATATTTAATTTTTAATAATCTAATATCGGCAAGAAAGTAATTTCCTTTTTCAGCGTGAAATAAAACTCAATATTTTTCATGCCTTAAATGCTATAACCTTTTGCCATCTTTCTCATAACTTTCTAATCTCGTGCTCATAGAACTTCTGGTCATTATCAGCAAAATGCTATTATAAGGTCATCGTTATTACTAAAAATGTTACCATTTAAAGCGTCTTCTGAACTTTAAAATAAACGACTAATGGTTCAAGAAAGCTGTCTGTGGGATGTGACATCACCTTTCAACCAAGTTCTAATAATGTTGTAATTTAAGGCCTCACATTGTCTTGCTGGAACATGTTTCTTTTACGATTTTCCAATTCTGGCTTCTTCATTTTGACTTTTTTCTCCAATTTCCGGGTTGTTGGAAGTAAAAATGTGACTTAATCGTTGAGTTGTTTGGAAGTAGCTCTAAATAAACAACACCTTTGTAATCCCACCTGATTGAGTGCATGATATATTTTTGATGCAATTCGGCTTTTGATATAGTTTGTACTGGATTTTCAAGTTTGGACCGTTGGTATTTTTCAATTAATGTTATAGACGGTCCATTTTTCATCACCAGTGATTATTCGTTAGAAAAAAATGGTCGATTTATTACATTTGGAATGTGCATAACAAATATTAATTCGTTGCGTTAGACGAATGTCTTTGAAATGCTTTTTACTAGTTCATTTGTATGACTTTTCAATTAATTGTAATAAATTTAACTGTTTTGCAATTTATCACAGACTTGTAATTATTGCTTTCATTTTTTTATCATTAACTTCATAAGGGCGATCAGAACGGTGGTTATCTTTCGTTGAAAAATCCCTAGAACGAAATTTTTTTAACCAATTCTGATACGCAAATTCTGTAAAAAAAATCATTCTGAACTTCTAACACTTTCTCACCTTCATGAAGAAAAAAAAAATTGATTTTTGAGAGTTCTCTAGTGATTGTTCGATTAAATTTTAAAAGTTGAATTTTAAAATCATTCAATACCTCCAATGTTACTTGGTTACTCCCATGCTGAGTAATGTATTAGAAACTGCTAAAGATAATTTTTTTTTGTAAGAAGGATACAATAACAATAACTGAAGAAAAATAAACATAAAAAAACTTGGGACTAGCAGACAAAAGTGAAACTTCTGGAAATGAAATAATGTATTAAATTTATATTAATAATGATCGTGCGTACCTTCTTATAGCTTAACGAAGAACACCATTAATTCTCGAAATCCATTAATTCCCATATAATTTTTTTTTAATAATACTATAATAATAATAAATAGAATGGAATAGCTATTTCCTTAGTTAATTGTCTCAAGAAAATATTTTATACTGATAGATAAGCTTATGAGATTATATAGCTCACTTAATCGGACGGCACTGCTGAGATTGTTAATCTCTTATTAAAATTTAAAAACAAATCTTGTTAGAATTAACCATGACTACCTCCCCCAACACTTCAGTTTTACCATGCCTCGCGAAATTCATTAAATCCCACATAATTTTTTTTTCGTGGGTTGTAGATTGGCGGTAAAGAAGTTTACTTCAGTAATTTTTATTTTAAAAGATTAATCGATAAAAATGATCAAACAACATTGAATAAAAATTGCTGTTTAAATAAATGTTTGTAATGTTCATTTTTTAATCAAATAATAATAATATCAAGGAGTTAATTGGCCAGTGGTAACTTCCATTGTGTAAATTGTATAGTATGTGCCATCATGGGAGTATTGTCGCACGGGGTTGTTATTAAAACAAGTTGCGGTCGTGAAGCTACTGTCACGTTCTGGTCAGTTCAGACGATGGCACTGTACGTGCAACAGCAGGAATAGCATAATAATAAATAAAATTTACTGTCATGATTGTTCGATCACTAGATGAAGCGTGAAAAGTGGCAATACATGTTATAGCAGTTCAACTACTGTTGCGTAGTGAATTTTAATGGCAACGATGACAAATTTCGCAGAATTTGGCATGACGTAAACTGTATGATAGTTACAGTCACAATAAGATATTGCCTTATTAATACAGTAATTCAATCAAGTCTAGTCTGGTAAAAGTCCTTATCTGTCGCAATAGTTAAGCTACTCTCACTTAAGGTTCGATTGCTATTATTTATTTATTTATTATTTTTTTTTTTTATAGAAACATTTTAACCCCCAATAATTTTACGTTTGTGCCCACAAACTGACATAAAATGTCGTGGACTCCGAATGATTGATAATAGATAATTTTATCATGTCTATTTATAAATCATACCGACTCTTTGTTTGCAAAAAATTTAAAATTTTTTTGACTTTCATATTCTATAAAATATTTGTAGAACCCCTGACACTAACCGGGACAGCAATGAAATATAAAGCTATGTATAAGTATCAGAATCGGATTAAAACAAACCGACCATCTTTATTGGAAAGTTTGGTAACTTGGAGTTAGAAGTCGGATAGAAGAGGAAGACCCTGGTGTCGACTTTATAGAAACTTGTTTGTCAGAAACGATTTGCCAGGCTACGAACAAACAAATAACTTTTATAAGTAACTTTTAGACGTCATATTCTACTTCCAATTCGATATGGTTTTCTTCAACTACGAAAAATAAAATAGGAAAATATGTTTTAAATATATTGAATTCAATGGAATTTAAAAAGAAAATGTGAGATAAATTGAGTTTAAATTAGTATTAGGAAAGGCGTAGATAGAGGCGAAAACTGGTTTTAAGGATTGATCTAATTTTATTTAGGACTTTGACTTTTCAATCACTTCTAAAAGAGAAAAATTCCAGGTGCACGTATTACACAAGTTTCACTTTTTATTATTATTATAGTTATTCTCCTATTCGAAGCCGACATAATGTAAAGGGCTCTCGTCAACGCGTTCAAGTGCTTGAGGGCTTCTCAGCTCCATTTTGTTCTTAAGTTGAACTTATTTCAAGTATAAACTTAAGGTAGACTATAAAAAATATATCAAAGTTGTATTCAATATTTTTTTAATACTTAACTATTATACAATTAAAGTTTATTTATTTATTAAAAACGGATTATAGTCATTTACGAATTTAAAAAAAAGGTTTAAATGTATGTTTAAATTAATAATAATAAATTGCTGTTTACGTATCTATGTCCAATGATGCCCAGCAAAACTCAAAATCCACTAGATCAGTGGTGAGGATATCCTCCCACATACGCTTCGGTTTACTTCTCAGACTTTCAAGTGTTCTTTTCAGTATTTATTAACAATTCAGGGATCCCTTCGTTACTACGCCTTATTTTATTCACCGCAATGATATAACACAAATTATATTTACTGGGTGTGGTATCATCAATTCGGCGTTATACAAGTTTTTAAATTCTTCAGTTAACTTAATTTATTATATATTTTAATATTTCATTTATTTATTATATACAAGAGTTTAACAAAAGATAACGAAGCAGTAATACAATCAGAAAAGACAGGACGATCACGGCTTTTCCCGTTCAAATTGAAATTATCTGCTTTTTCTTTTTTTGTCGATTATTTTATTTATTAATATTTATTCATTGTTTATTATTGCTAACAATGAAAACTGATTATGATTTCCAAACAAAATTAAAGGTACTTTAGGGGAATATTTTTCGAAAACTTGACATGTAAGCGTTGTTAAACTTCTTCTATGAGGATAAGACATATCTGATATTAAAGATCACTTAATTTCTCACTGATTCACGAAATTCAATCAAAATCGTAAGAGCATTTTTGGAAAAATCGAAAAAATGTAATGAAGGGGTATCCGTAATTTTTACATTAATGACAATGAACATTATAATCCATGATTTAATAAATCCCATAAAACAAATTAAAATTATGATCATGAATTGCACAAAAACAATTCATCGTATCGGATAATAGTGTTTTAAAGTGAAAACTGTTTTTATTGCCTAGTGCTACATTCTGTCTCACTTAGGGACAAACAGGATAGAGATAAAAGAGTACGATCACACCATAGTTACATATATATAAATATATTAAATAACAACAAAATAATAAAAAGAATCTTATTATATATATATAAATAGTTTACCGTATAATTTAATATATGAAGATGACGGTCAGGGTTGCAGTAATAAAAGTTTTCAACTATTTATTGCCAACGTTTCGCCCAGTTTGTTGGGCTTCATCAGCGCTGTTCAAGACACCTAAATACGTCTTAAACTGCCCTGACGAAGACGTACAAAGTGGGGAGAAACGTCGGACAGTAAAAAGTTGAAAAGTATTTTTTTTTTCTATATAAAGAATCAAATTAAACGAGCTAAAATAAACTCTATATAAAATAAAATCTTAAACACATTGATACATTTGTTCAATATTTACACTGGGGTAACAAAAACCTGACTTGTGGAGGAAAACGCAGAAGTCTTGTAGATTCTGGTGAATTGGAATTGAAAGCCAGTCGAAGCTGAGCAAGGTCAATAATTCCAGTCGAAGAGGAAGTGAGTGAAGGAAGATCTGGTAATAGCCAGTAATCTAATATTAATATTCACAACATGTTTTTAGGCCATTGCTGTTTCAACTTTTTAAAGGATTTTGGGAGTGGTACTATAGATGATATTAAATAGAGATTATTTCAGGATTAAGCATCCAGTATCAAAATATAAATTAAGGATCTCAAATCAAGAAAAAAATTACCTATGAAGGCATGTCTGTTAACGCTTTATTGAAGAGATATTCGTGTAATAGATAATCTTCTCTAGAAGTGTTATCAGTGTGTGATATGATTTTAAAACAATTACAAGTATATACATGCATTAGGCACACTGTGATTGAATGGCTTAGTTATGCGCTCATTAGCGATCAGATCAGTATTGGTCTTAGCTAATGTTATGGATTACCATTTACATGTCTAATGACTAAATGTGATTTAGGCCCCGGACTAATTACACGAATCAGTCGTCGTTCATAAATTTTCTGCATTATGATTTTATTATAAGATTGATTTTAATATTCAAATGATTTTATTGATTTGACTGATTAACGCCTTTTTTATTGTTTTTATTCCGCATTCGTGCAGTAACGAAAAGTTTTCATTAAAAAAAAAAAGAATACTCTTGTTCGATTTGATGAACTGTTTTTTTTTTTTAAATTCATGATCACAATTTTTATTTGTTTGATAAAATTCGTTAAATTATGAATGGACATTATTAAAATTACCGATATTCCTTCAATATATATATTCGATTTTTCCAACAAAAAAAACTCTTACAATGTTGATTAAATTTCATGAGTCAGTGAGAAATGAAGATGTCTTTCATATCAAATAAGATTTATCCTCATTGAAGTAGTCTAATAGTGCTTACATGTCAAATTTTCGAAAAATCTCCAAAGTACCTTTAATTTTTTTTATTTGAAAATAATAATCAGTTTTCATTATTAGAAATAATAAACAATGAATAAATTCGAACGGGAAAAGCCAAAGACAATGAATAAAGTCGAGTCTTTCCCGATTGCATTATTTATTCGTAATTTTTTGTATATAATTAATAAATTATATATTAAAATATATAATAAATCTAGTTAACTGAAGAGAGCGCGGTAGCACTACTAACCCCAAGGACCCGAATCCGGCTGGGCAGAAAATTGTTTTCTGTTACACTGTGGCCGTGAGTCGACCATGTGGATACTGGAATCCTCCTGGGGTCTTCCCAGCCTCCTAGTTGGGTAAAAATCTGGCGGTCGAGGGTGATTCTGACTAAATCACCTCTTTGCACAGCCGTTGGTCTAGTAAAAGTACTCCCTTACAAAGTACTGAACCCCTGCCCCTTCATGGGTTGTAGCGGTACAGATTTTTATTTTAATTGCTTTTACAATCCCTGACAACCCTCCGAGACGACTGAAAAGAAGATAGCCACGGGATCTTCTAATTTAAATTAATGCTTGAAGTACCACCAACGGGTGGTTCCTCCCCAAGATTTTCAAGTGTAAATGAAACATACAACATATTTACTTATTGTATTGATTGCTTCTACAGATGTAAATCACATTAAATAAATAAATTTAAAAAAATTGCTTTTAAGTTAACTAAAGAATTTAGAAGCTTATACAACGCAAATTGATGGAACTGCACCTAATGATTATAATTAAGGTTATAGCATTGTGGTGAATAAAATAAGGCTTAGCAACGAACGGATCCCTGAATTGTTAATAAACACTGAACAGAACAGTTGAAAGTCTGGTAGATCTGTAAACAGCGATTGGTGGTATCGACATCAAACCTTCGAGTTCACCTAGCCTTTATTATTATTAATTTGGGAATATTATATTTAAACTTTTTTTTTAATTTGTAAATTAGTATAACATGTTGTTAATGAATAAGTAAAGTTTAATTGTATAATAGTTAAGTATTATAAAAATATGACATACAATTTTATATATTTTTTATATTCTACCTTCAGATTATACTTGAAATAAGTTCAATTTAAGATCAAAATGGAGCTGTGAAGCCCTTAAGCACTTGACTTGATCGCGTTGACGAGAGCTCGTTATATTCTGTTGGCTTCGAATAGGAGAATAATCCGTCAAGGAATCTCTAGTTCCATTTTCATCCTGCCTTAATGGAGGGCTGTTGGGCTGGAGCTGGAAGTGGATTAATGCTGGAAGCGTTAGTGCCGGTTAGGCATCAACCCTGGTCTGTGGGTGTGAGAGCTGTTAAATGTTAGGCTGCTCCTAAGTGTTAGGGGTTTTAACTAATCTATTATATCGATTCTCGAAAAGTTGGATATATTAGTTCAAACTATTTTAGCTTTTAATTAGATCTTTTCGTGGATAATATAAGCAACACTAAGAAAAAATTATTTAATAATATTATAACTTTTATTCCCAAGGTCCTAATTCGTAATGGATCAATAATGATTTAAAGGAAACGTAATCTTACGAAATATTTTTTATGATATATAAAAGTAAGAACTGGTGCCTTTGTGGTAAAAAAAATAATTGGAAAAAAAAACGTGATAATCATTTTATGTTAAGACACGAAAAATTTAGAATACCTGAGTAGTTGAAGTGAAAAAGAACAACATTTTAATGTTTTTCACACTATTCTCTTTTTTAAGGTTGTAGACTCACTTATTAAATGGGACAAATATTGTAAAACTTCTACTAAAGAACGACTTCAGCACAAGTACATTCCACACATTACAATAAACGAAAAACACTAACGCTGACAGAACATGGAAAATCAAAAATTATTTGAAATGCTTCTACATAAGAAATATTGACTCTTGTTATCGCAGTTACACCAAAAATATTCCAACATGTTTTATATAACTTTAGTCAACATAAATACAGCTCTTGTTGTAGTGGCTGATTAAAGATAATTCTGGAGGTTTCAAAACTTGTTTATTGTTTAAAAACTCCACATCGAAAATTTGTCTCTACCATAATACTTTCCTTAGCTAGGAAGCGGTATGATATTAAAAAATTTATAATTTTGTAGATTTTTTAAAGGATTTCCAAGGATAGTTACTGGCAAATCAAGAAGTAATGAGTTGTCGTTTCATCACCTTGGAGGCATTTAACCGTAATTAAAAATTTACAAGGAAGTTAAGTTTAAGACAGATTTAACTTTCTTAATTATTGTTTAAAGATAGGATTGAGGTTTTCTCTGAAACTGGAATTAATTACTTGCCTTCTCTGGAAATTACTCCGCAGCGAGACAACTTGACAAAAGCTTCTTTTAAAAAAAACTAAACAACAGTTTAACCTCTTGTTGTGGGCTTATTGAATAATTTGTTTTTTATTTTTGAAGTATTTAATAATAACACTAATAAGGAAAGCTTAATGGCTTCAATAAACTGAAATTATATTGTGAAAATAATTACGTAATACTATTTTATATCTACGTTTTATTAATTCTCATTTCAGTATTTTTTATTGTATGTAGTGTTGTTGTGTCCTTAAGTAGTGTGTCTTATGTCCTGCGTTCTTTATTTGATTATTAGTTGTAATTTCGTTCTTCTTAACATGTCGAATACGCTGAAGAAATCGGAGATTACCAATGTGGTTTTAGACGAAATCGTTCAACTACTGCTTACGATTCTGTTGACCTCCTATGTTGTATAATATTTAGATTGAGTAGGGAATACAAAGAAGTTAGTGAATCTAGTTCAGATGTGGATGAGCGAATTATTTTATTAAATAAATCAAAACTTGTATCCTTTTTTGTCTCAACATTTTTATTTTAACAGTCAAACGTTTCGGCCATTTTAGCCATCCTCAAGGACATCTTCAATTATAAATTCTTCCTCACATTAATATAGAATTACTTTTCCTGGCTATTCTGCCCACGTCATTCATTAATTATTAATTAAAACCTATTTTTTAAATTTAAAATCATAAATATCTAATTCTTCTTATATTAAAATTATCCACACAAAAGGTTTTGTGTATATGGTAGTGATTTTGTGCGGATAATTTTAATATAAGAAGAATTAGATATTTATGATTTTAAATTTAAAAAATAGGTTTTAATTAATAATTAATGAATGACGTGGGCAGAATAGCCAGGAAAAGTAATTCTATATTAATGTGAGGAAGAATTTATAATTGAAGATGTCCTTGAGGATGGCTAAAATGGCCGAAACGTTGGACTGTTAAAATAAAAAGTGTTGAGACAAAAAAGGATACAAGTTTTGATTTATTTAATAAATAATTACCTTGTCTCGAGAAATTGAAATAATATAATTAATGAAATCTTTTATTAAATTCGAATTGGTAATCAGTATTCTGAGAAGTTTGAGGTTCGGTTAGGTTTAAAACAAGGAGATTTTTTATCAATCATTTTATTTAGCTTAGTACTAGAATACGTTATAAGACATGTGATGCATACCGAAAGGGTTTTACTTTAGGTAGCAAGATACCCCTCCTCGACGGCTTGGTATTATTGAGTGAGGACAAGGAAACTATAAAACTAAATACAACTAGCTAGATAAAATCTACTAAGGAAATAAATGCGGCTAAAACAAAATAATTTCGATGATATAGATATAGAAGGAAAGAAATACATTTGAGCAGGTAGAGAGGTTTAAGTATTTAGGGTCTAGGATAATTAAAAGAAAAGAAATGAATAATCAAAAGCGTGTTTAAAGACAGATAATTTTTATTATTTTTCTATTTTGAAAATGGATTGCTCGCGTATTGTTTAATTGGTATTTAATATTATTGTTAATTTTAATTTATTATTGTAATTATTATTATATCAGTAGTTTTATTTCTGTAGTGTTCTACGTTATATTCTATGTTTAGCAGAATTATATGAATTATTCAATAATTCGTTTCTATTATCCTAAATGATAATAATTTTAATGTCGACCTCTAAGTTATAAATCTGAACTCATTTAGTATCAGGATATAAATAGTTGTACACTCTACTATGCCAGAATAATTAAAATTGATAATAATAAAAATTCTGTATTTATGGTTGTAATTGTTTTTTATTTTGGTACCGACCGATGGAAGTTCCTTGTCTTATTGGGCTCCAATTATTATTCTTTGATAAATAAAAAAATAAAAAACATGATGCACCAGTTTTTATGATTATGGTATAATAATATAATTTTACGTTTAACGAGCGGCGGAGATGAAAATGTTAATTTATGGACCTCGACCAGTCTTTTATTTTAAAAATTAAATTATAATTAATTTTTTTTAAGTTTCAAATATAACTTTAAATGTTGGGTGTTCCCTTCTACGTCTTGGAGTTATAAACCCGGGTTTAATCAACACCATACTGTCATAAAAACTGTTTATTAGTTAAGAATGTGTGAAACCTGAGGACTATTAAGTTTTACGTCTTCTGAAATTTGAAATTGTATAGTCCGTATGAGGAAGTTGTTATATCCGTACTGCAATACAGAACTATATTTTCTGGTTGAAAATAATTATGTTTTCACACCTATTTTTTTTTTTTTTATTACTAAGATAAAGTCCTACCTTAGGAGTTCAGATACGTTCACTGGGTCTCTATTTGCAATTTTTCACTCAAAATATGTTTTTTGATTTGTTGTTATTTTGAAAAGTTAATTATATGTGAGGAGTACGGTCGTTAAACATGGTAACTATAAGTTTTCGGTTTAAAGATAACATTGTTACTTAGCACCAAAAAAAAATTTCAAATTTATATTACCCAATTATTTGAAAAATAAAACTTTTACTAACTACTACGTCGCTGTACTGTCTCGCAAACTATCACGCAAGACCTAGTACGGTAATGTTGGCAAGTCAGTAAATGCTGTCATAACAGACGCAGTGGGTGTTAAACTTAACGTTTAAAACTGCAGCAGCTACTATGTCCACCTTGGGACAAATTTGGATTATGTGGAATATAACGAATCATTTATAAATTGATTCCAAATATATGTTTTACCAAGTCCAGTTATCACATACTTTACTTTATTTAATTGAAGAAATAAATGTTAAAAATTTACTTTTTTTAAGTAGCTTAAATGACGAAGAAGCTGTTAAAAATGCTATCTACTGTATATTACCATGATTTTCATTCATTTCTGACACCATGTTTTACGACCGAACGGCTCAAAAACGAGATCAAAAATCTAACCCGAGGTTATTAATAAATAGAATATTGATTGTTTAAATTTATGATGTGATCTAATGTTTTGGTATTGGCATCAGTCTATATATGAGCTTCTAAAGAACCGTTGAATTTAAAATATCAATATTAAAAAAAAAAAAAAAATGCATGTCAAATGTAAGTCAATTTCAATGCATTTGTATAAATTCATAAGGTGGAGGCTAAAAATCTGCATATATAGCTTTTTTTTTTTTATTTCTAACCGGAATATCTTTTTATTATAATGCGATCAATCACCAATATAAATAATAACGTAAGTATACAATTAGGTAGTGTATATATGAGCCGTTTATTTTGAAAGTTCTTTCGTCTAGTTCATTTTACAAAAAAATCGCGTTAGCTACCTCAATAGTTTTATTTTTACATGATATTTTCATTCTTAATTAATTCGTTACTGGTATATTTACAATGATTAAAACGTAAAGATTTTAACACGAAAATTTGCTAGCTTATGGAGTGATGAAAAAGGTTATTTTGAAAGTCCCTTTGTGTGAGTTTGAAATGGGCATGGTGAAGTATTATGCAATAAAATTTTATTAGGTAACGGCTTTATGTTTGATTACGAAAGTAATTAGTTGATTGATAAATGCGCTATGAATTCGTTAAAAACAATTTGATGGCAAATTCCATTTTTATAAGAGTGATGAAATTTATTGTTCCACCCTCTTAATA
This sequence comes from Halyomorpha halys, assembly GCF_000696795.3. Taxonomy (NCBI): domain Eukaryota; kingdom Metazoa; phylum Arthropoda; class Insecta; order Hemiptera; family Pentatomidae; genus Halyomorpha; species Halyomorpha halys. The sequence continues at coordinate 460,234 of NW_027109248.1, read as the reverse complement.
TTTTTAGCTATTTCTACAGTTTTTTTAATTTAGATTATTTACTTAATATTATACTAAAAAAAACGAATTTTAAGAGACTTAAAAATATTGTCAGTGAAAAAGTAAGCTAGTTTAGAATATGTTCAATGACATTTTCGAGAAGCGATCCTATTAGAGAAGTAATTCTAAAAAAAGGAAATAAACGAGGATGCACTATTCAAAATATAGTATTTACTACTGGGAGCAATGAGGTAAATAGAAAAAATTACGAAGTTACGAAAGTTGGTTCCACTATATATAAAAAATGAGACATTTATTTAATATTTATTATATAAATATTTAAACTGAAATACAAGGACTTAATGTTTAATTGATTACATTATATTCCTCTTGTACACCATATATTTTAATTTATTAATAAAATATATTAATATTAATATAAAAATTATTTAACAGCGTCTAAAAGTTGATTTTTTTTTTACTTTATGACATATAGTTGCATACATCTGTTTCTATTTTTAGGAATATTTTCCTTTTGACTTTTGCTTTAAAAAGAATTGAAAACGTGATTTCATTGATTTTGAAAGTGGCGTAAGTCCATTCATAGCCAGCAATAATATATTATTTCTTAAATTATGGTAGTTATATATGGCATGATATATTTGACACCCCTGGAAATCCAGAATATCATAATACTTTGTTATCTGTTATTCATATTTTTAAATATATTTCCTTATAATCCGCTCCTACCTCACTGATAGAACCTTTAAAGTAAATCATAACCTAGCCTACTCATCTCTCTATTCTCAGTCCGCCGGTGTTCCCCAAGGTAGTATCTTAGGTCCCATTCTTTATACGGTTTATACAGCTGACATCCCAACCCACCCTAACACAGTGCT
>NW_027109248.1:437337-458326 GCF_000696795.3 Halyomorpha halys | reverse complement strand
AAACTATATCATATTAGTAGTATCAGTTGTACTATCAACTTGATTTTCTCTGCCATATGTTTATTAAATAGAGAGTGCATAATATAATATATATAATATTAAAAACACATTAGGCTGTAAAGTTTTGCCTTGCGACGGACTCTTAATCCACGACGTTGGCCCCTAAGATTTTCCATTTCCAAATTCTCAGCCCCTAAAGGATATGGATCTCTTATAAAGTACGGAATGATGGAGAGCCCAAATAGCTAGGGGATTGCTGGGGTTTATGTAGCTCCCTTCTGAGCGGGCTTATTGCTTTCCTATGGTCTGAATTCACTCCAACCGCATTGGGTGCAATACATTAAGTTAATAAGATAAAAAAATCTACCTTTTATACATCATTAAACAAATTATTACATTTTAGATAACAGAATAATGTATTGTTTTTTTATGTTTAAGAATTTGAAAGATATAGGATGTACAAAGAATTGAATCTTAGATGCTATCAATAATTTTTATATAAAACGCCCTGACCATTTCTGGCATCAATTATAGAACTTAGGACATCATAGTTCCTTTACTTACTGATTTTCTTTTCGTAAGTATTTAGAAAGGAGCTCGATTGGAAAATGATAAATTTAAATTTCATAATAAAAGGATAATTAGATCATCGTTGATTGTCCATGTGCAATAAATAAAAGAAAAATGGTCCGAGGGAGGTAAAAAAAAAAAACTCGAATAGTAATTAAACTATGTAATGTAACCCAACGTTTTGACCCACTTTGCTGGGCTAAAAAAGATACAAACAACCAAAATGATGTGATAATGTACAAATAGATAACTTGAAATAAAAGTAAACTAAGGTGTGGCTAAATATTATTTAAAATATGTGAAAAGTTTTATGAAAATGAATTAAGTTTTATTAAAAGAACAGTGAAAAGGATAAATGAACAAGAATTATTAAAGGGTATTAGACACTTAATGACAACGGAAATAATAATATATAAAAGAGTAGATAAAAAATAAATAGAAATATACAGTACACACTAATAGATGGAAAAAGGGGAATAATAATAAAATAAAGTTCAAGAAAAAAAAATAATGAATAAGACACCCACCTTACTGAATGCAGTTAAACACAAAAATGAAGCTGAAGGCGGATGAGAAGAGAAACAGGATAGAGGAGTGGGAGGATCGGTGGTTAATAAATACGATGCATTTAAAAGCAAAAAGAAAATAAAAATCGATAAAATAAAAGATATCAAAATTTCCTCTTATTGTCTTTACTTTAAAATTATTTGGAGTCTTTTTGCTTTTAAAATAATTTAATTACTATTTGAGTTTTTTTTTATCACACCCTGACCATCTTCTTTTTATAAATAATTGTTATTAAAATCACACAGTTTAAGTTTGGTTGCATTCCCAAAGATAAACTCTCAATTAATAAGGAGGGACCTTCGCCCGCTGCAACCCCATATGTCAGAAAAAACGAGCTACGTTATACTAAAAAAAAATTGGCATATATAAGCCACTATGTAGAGTTCTGTTAGGCCCTTGCGTCATAAGTCATTCTGTTTTTTTCACATTTTTTTAAATTAATAGAATGAAAGTTGGAGTGATTGCAGTATATCTTCAAAGACCAAGGATTGTTATTATAGTTTTTTAAGGTCCATCATACCAATCGTTTTTCTCCTTACTTGTTCGATTGCTTTTGACCACTCCTGTTATGCTTGGAGTTGCTAACTTATGGTTGTTTGCGAGGTCTTATAAGAAGAGGGATGAGCGATGAGTTCATTAAAACAAAGGGTTGGCCATGACCCAGCCCCCTTCCTCTAATAGTGGTCCAGGCGCCGCCCGTCCTGTCTGCTTAGGAGGCTTAGCAGTGGTTGGTCGGTGCTGGGATTGTACTTAGGGTATTCGGTGATTGAAACAGAACGAAATACAAGATAATTGTTAACACTCGGATTTAACAAAAATTATTATATAATATTTTCAATTAATTTTTATTTTCATTTTATTTATGTGTGGTATACATAGTAAGGGAGAATATTACGATCGTGAAAAATTTCTAATTTACAATGTGATCTGTATTTTTGTATATGTATATATGTGCATGCCCATGCGTGTGTAAATAGCCTAGCTCAGAAATGGAAAGTTGTATGAATTAAAAAATACGAAATCAAGGTAGGCATATGCCTTGAATTTATTTAAGAAAATTTGTCACTGAAACTGACTAACCGGAATGGCTACTTTATGTCATCGATGATTCTTATTTTCTCTAAAATGGCTATAATGATTTTTATTAAACGTTTACCTTACGTTTGTATAAATCCCATGGGTTGGCGTGTATGGTTTGGAATTTAGAGGGAGCGAATGTAGTAAAAAGTGTGTATTTTATTAGTTTTGCCTGACATCACGAAAATTATTGTTTTTTGGTGAAATTAAAAGTATACTGTATTAAAAAACATTAAATGTCCTACCTGCGTAGGATCAAGGATATCTAGAATCGGTAATAGTCTTTGGAAACAAGATTTCCATAAGTTTATCTGGTCTCAGCTAACATCTGAAAAATTCAGTCGTTTACTGGCGCACGGTATGTTTCCTCTACAAGACCTTCATCAGTCCTTTTCTTACCTATAGATCGGAGACATGAATCCTTACAAGGGGTAATATCCTTCTTCGCATGTTCAGTGTAACAGTAAAGGTCGGAGGGAGATCTATGATATGTATGGGGATATGGATTTAACACATCATACTTGGAAGATTGCTTTGGGATGGACACATTGCCAGAACGCTGGAAAATGGTACTTCCATAAAGTTGCTCGACGGAAGGCTCGAGAGGAAGAAGAGATAGATGAGAGGATGTGCCATCCAGATTGCCTGAAATCTTTGGACATTCACAACTGGTGAATGACGGCATAAAATGTGGTCATCTGGTACAAAAGTATTGTGTAGGCCAAGTACAGCAAGTCCTGTAAATAAAATCGACCGATCGAAAGAGCCACTTTATAATATAGAATTGATTTTTCACATTATTCCTAATTTCTAAAAACCGGTACGTTAAAGTAAAATTTGATGGTTTTTAGTGTCAGCTAGGTGTTACTCTCTTTGAAATAGTTTGATAGGGGGTAAACGACCATTTTATTTTACAACTCTTCTCCTAAAGTACCTTTCTTTTTTTTATTTGAAACAATTAAATAGTACACATTGTTAGCAATAATAAAAAATGGACACATAAAAAATATTAAAGAATTTCATAAATAATTAAAACAGCAAAAAATGGAAAATTAATACATCCGATTCGAACCGGATAATCTGAGATTGCATGATCATCACCGATTGCATAAAGACTTAATCGTATTTTGTTAAACTGTTGTATTCTTGTAAGACGAAAAATTTATACTCGGTATTTCTACTTCTAGAAACCTTGAATTACGAATTTTATAGCAACAGAAAAATAAAAAAAATTAGGTGTAAGATTTTTTTTTTCTTCGGAAATCACAGAAATTGTGATAACTTTAACACGAGCCCACCAATCTACACAAAAGTTGGGGATTGTGGTTGGGTGGTAAGTGATTGTTGTGTGATGCGCGCACCGCACCAGTTTTTAATTTTAACTTTCCGAATAGTTAAGCATGTACTAACGTAGCGTGTAGTAACATGGAAATGGGTAATAAAGTAGATCACGTAATGGAAAAACCTTAAAATAAAATTTGGTTGGTATTTCATAAAATACTTTTAGGACAAGAACTGAAGGAGGGTTTTTGGTGTGTACTGATCGAGCCCGGACAGAAATAGCTTTCAATGGAAGACCTGTCGATATTGGTTCTCACAGTTAGGTCACAATCTCTATTAGTCTCATTCATAAAACTAATAGAGATTGTAACCCAAATCTTCATTCATAAAAAGGTTTATTATTAATGATCCGTATTAATCAAATGAAATGAATAATAGATTATTATTCTGGGATTAGGTCCTTTAGAACAATTATAAGGTAATTTTAATTTTACAATGATATATATTGACCAAAAACAGTGTGGCCACACTTAATTATAACTTATATTAAAATTGTATATAAATAATTTTAGATACAGAGAAAAAAAATTAACTGACTAAATACATAAAAAACAAAACAACGCTCTAGCATAATTAATATTAATTATTGGTGTGTTTTTGGGTAATGCCAATTTGTAGCCTTAATTCTGCAAAGTTAATGTTCATTTAAGATAAGTTAAAGTTTATCCATCTATAATGAAAGTATAATAGAATTTGGGTATATATATATATTTTAAATCTCCAGTTGTATTCCGATCTTATTGATGCTTGGCAAAACCTTTTAAAAAAGATAGACTAATAACTAATAAAGATATATCTAAGTTTTTAATCGTGTAGGATGCATGTACTTCCACCTGACTGGAAATGTGAACCTCAGCCACCATAGATCATTAACAATAAAATTTTATAGAACAACAAACACGCTATATTTCATAAAAATTTGTATTATATCCTGTCACTAATTTGAAAATAATTAAATTTTATACTAAACTCTACATTAGGTATCGAACTAAATCAAGTACACGCCACCGTGATATATTTTATACCAGAAAGGTCTCTGCCTTTCGCTCATTTGAGAATATTTCGATATTTATTAGATGTATAAGATCTTTAAACATTCAAATTTAAGTTTGTTAAAACGCACCGTGAAGGAGTTTGTAGTGATTATCTTTCTAGTTTTCCAAATTTCTGCCTAAATAAATTCACTGAATGTTGATTTTTCCGTAATTTGAAAAATGTTTTGTTCATTGAACAACTGTATCTTAAAAAGTTATTGACTCTTTTTAGTATTTAAATACACTACAAAGTAGTCTATAATAAAGATAGCAGTAGTAGTTTTCATGATGTTTGTCAAAATAAATTCAAAAATTTTTGATATTTCATTATTTGGACAATTCAAAATATTATATCTCAGGATTAATAACTAATCTAATATTATAATAGTACAGATATTATAAACATTAAACACTATTTTATATTTACTGTAAATATTGTAGCTTCTTTTTTGTTTAGATTTTTTTTTCTGTATCTAAAATTATTTATCTGCAATTTTAATATAAGTTATAATTATGTGCGGCTACAATGTTTTTGCACACTATTTTGTAATCTTAAAACTTCCTTATAATTGTTCTTAAGGGACCTGGTCTGAAAATAATAAACTATTTTTCATTTCATTTCATAATATATTGGCGCTTATATTTAAATAGAAATGTTCTACTTAAGAAATGTGCACTTTTGTTTTTTTTTCATTTTGGAGGCAGTTTTAAGGACATGGAGTACTGAATAGAAAATTAGTAAAACATTTATTTTTTTCTTGATAATAATGAATTCCCGGGTGTTTAGATGAGACAAGAAAGATAAGACTAAGTGAATAATCAAATTAAAATTGACTGGTTCCGACTCTTAACTGATCACCAGGAGGGTCGCAAACGTCGAAACAGTTTGGCCTAATGAAGACGGAAGACAAATGAAGGAGGTGGCAGCTTGGTCTATATTAGCTGCTCTGGAGATGAACTGTCTTCACGTATGTGTCCAAACTGTTGAGGCTTTAGTCTAGATCATCGGAGGCTTTGTTGGTATGGTAACATCCAAATCTAAAGACTACACTCCTATCATTTAAGTATTTCCTCCTACCAATACCTAAGATTAAATATTGAAAGGAAAGATTAGGATCTGATAAATAAATTATAACTTATTCTATCTTATTTATTTTTATCAATATTAAGATATTAATTAATCAGTTATTTACTAACAAGTATCGTATGTATAGTTTAAATGTTCATTGAATAGAAAAAAGTACCGACAGTTTTTTCACTAAGCATAAAATATGTACGTTTGCTTTAGTGACCGTATCGAGTATAATAATTTATGCGAAAATTAAAAAAAAAAAATCATGCTTCTCCTCCTTGACTGTCGATTTTTGACTTCTCTCGCGATTTTATGGCAAAAAGCCATTTTACCTCCTTCTACTGTAAAAATAAGGGAGAGTCATCTGTTTATAAATTTTTGCAAATTTCATCCTGAAGGTGATCACTTTACTTGTTTACTTTTAGCAATATTAAAATAAAGGTAAACAGATAGAAATCGCAATAATAAAAGATGACGCCTGTTAATGAGTGAATACTTTGTCCTTGGTTGCTTCAGATTATTTTTTTTCCCTTTTGCAGTGTATCCTCACCACAGAAGCTTTGTTCTTGGTTGCTTTAGATTAGTTTATCCTCACTACAGAAGCTTTGTTCTTGGTTGCTTTAGATTACTTTTTTTTCCAGTTTATCCTCACTACAGAAGCTTTGTTCTTGGTTGCTTTAGATTACTTTTTTTTTCAGTGTATCCTCACTACAGAAGCTTTGTTCTTGGTTGCTTTAGATTATTTTGTTCCTTTTCCAGTTTATCCTCACTACAGAAGCTTTGTTCGTGGTTGATTTAGATTACTTTTTTTTTCAGTGTATCTTCACTACAGAAGCTTTGTATGTAAGCAACAAAGATTTTTTTTATTCCGCAGAATTTGGCGTTAAACCTATAAGTTAGGTTCATATCTGCCGGTCTGTTGACAGATCGAAATCCATATCGTCACCTACTACTAATTACCATGAAATTTTCAAGAATTTCGTTGTTCAGTATCTTGGTGTTTTTATAAAAGTCCATCGACTGTTCCTTACGCATGCCTGTAAATTAAATCAAAGAAGGCTCAGTATCAATTTTATCAAACAGATTCCTTCTATCAATTTAAATTGAAATAATGTTTAAATTTATTGCTGTTTAGCTTTTTAATAGGGATGTATTGTCGTAGGGTTTAATTATATTTTGTTTTACTAAGCGTTTTCAATAACAAAAATTACACGATTCTATTAAATATGTTTTTGTATATATTTTTTTTTTTTTGTGAGTACAAAATCGAATAATCCGCAGTAAATATTTTATTTTTGTTTTTTCATATACTGTATTGGTGATTTTAATTTTATTACTTTTTCGAAACTTGTCGAACAATTGAAACATTAAATTGGTTTTCCTTACTCCCTTGTGTGCATTTGTGTACCGAATAGAAATGGTGAGAAAGGTTCAGAATCTATTTTATCATATTCATCAGATTTCTTTTAACAATTTCTATTTTATAAAATTGATTTATTGATATTTGCAACTTTATTAAAAATATATACAATAAGCAAATTTAATATTAGTTATACAATGATACAGACAGCTGGAAAATACCCCAGTGGAAAAACACCCATAAGTGGTTGGGAAGTTTATCAGCGAAGGATTAGTGTCTAGTTCTCGCCTAATAGGGAACATCGAGGTCCTAATGGATGGCTTGATTTGTGACAAAGTAAGGAGTTCTAAGTATTTGGATACGAGATGAATTCTATGGCTTAATGGACTTCCAAAGCTCTACTCCGTATGCCCAACTGGCCTTATATTCATATAGATGAGCCTTTAGTAATTAGTCGGAAGTTTAGACCGTCTAGTAAGTGTAATAGTCTTTTTTTAACAATTTAAATTAACATAAAGTTTAATTTTATTATTGTTTTGTCTTCAGATTGGGAAGTATCGTCGTATAAGGGTTTCATCAGGGTTCAATTATATTTTATTTTATTAATCTTTTTCAATTCCAAAATTACATAATTTAAGTAAATATTATGTTTTTATAACAAATATTTTTTTTTCTCTTTACGCCAAAAACTAACTATCAGTGGTAAATATTTTTATTTTGTTTTTCTTGTATTTTATGTTTAGCTTTGTAAGTACTATCTTTTTTTACATATCCAGTTTTATTATTAATTTTCGGAAAATGTTAAGTTATTATTTGCATTTAAGGTACAAATTAGAAATGTTGGTGAAGCTTTACTGATCTACTAGACAGAATTTTTCTTCTGGTTGTCTGTCCTTGTGGAACCCCATTCGTGAGATAAATGGGAAAAAACATCAGAAACCTCAGCAAATACTGTTCATGACAGTCAAGTCATTTTTCAGGTATAATTCCTCTCTCAACCAAATCCTCTTTATTTTCTCCTCTGAAAATTTCTCTTCGTTTTTCAGTGTTGTGTTTTAAGGCAGGATATTACGGTTGTTATTACTTCAGACAAAATAGAAAAAGAAAGAAAGGTTTTGTGGTATTTTTTAAAGAGGCCATAAATTAAATAAACTTAAACAACAATCATTTATTATCTTTTTTCAATGTTTTAAAACAAGATACGCCTTATAATGATAATGACGTTATATATTAAAATGTTCGGAGAGAGTTGCTTTGAAGCCAGATATTTACGTCCTTTGAAGTTAGGGAATATCCAACAAAGGATAATGAAGTTGGGGCCGGGCTTACCTTTTGCTCTCCCTCTGCAGGCAAAACAGTCAAAATTAGAAATTATATTTCTGTTTATGTAATATTCTAGGGAGTGCTCGAAGAAATATCCTGGTGGCCGAAACAAAACATTTATGATTAGGTGGTGTTAATTAATTTAGAATAACCGGGCTATGGAACACTGTAGATATGGATGTAAACTTTATTGAATTAGGTGGACTTACTCCGTTCTTCAGGTTATTCTCCCTTCATTTCTTCATTTCTCTCTCCCTTGCCTCCCTTGGAGCCACTCCAGGCTGTCTACTCACTCATTGTAGATGATTACTAATAAGTGAACAAAGAAAAAAAAAAAGGGACTGCTGGTGGCAAAAGAAAGTGGCTCTCTCATGCCCAAAGAGTTCTCACCATAGAGAGCACTGGAGTAGGTGAGTTTTGGCTGTTAGCCTCATAGGGCGCAGGTAGTAGTGCCTACATTGTGTGAGGCCCCAATACATTTCAGACATTCGGTTACCTTAGGTCACCCGAAAAACTCTAGATGATGGTTCTAACTAAATATTTTATTCATCATACGTATAACTATGCGTATAATGATTGGCTGATTCACTGCAATTTAAAGTTACATTAATTAAATTATTGAATTCATTCTTGAAAAACGACTTACCTGTACAGTTCACTGGTTGGTGTAAGGTCTTCCGTGTCAATGCACCTGCCGAAAGCACCATCTGCAAGAACGATTTTTTAGGTAATAGTAAACTATATAATATTTTTATTTATTGAATAATAATAATACAACCTGCAAAAACCAAAAGCTATGAGTATTATACCTATAGGTGTTCGTTCATATTGCGTAAGCAGGGAAAAATAATAAAATAAAAATATAATATTAATACAGAAATATGGGAGCTATAAAAAAAGTAAAAATATACAATAACACTAATTAAATAATATAAAATAAAGATAGATTAAATAAAGTAATTCTATATCAATATGCTTTCACACCTATATACAAAATTTACATTCTGCCAAGGGAACTCAAAACCAAGCTTAGCCGCTCTTTTGAGAAAGGTAAAACATGACTACAATAGATTCTAGTTTTTTCTTTCAGCCTCGTAACAAGTATTGAAAGCCAGTGAAGACTGAGTTAAAATTTTAATTTTATTATGAATAGAATATACTTAACAAAAATTGGTAATGTCCACACATTACTATATCCAATAACGGATACTAAGACGCATTACCATAATTTTCAATGAAGTAATCATGAGTGTTAACGTACATAAACGATGAAAAAACTAATGAACCCCCTTCATTGAAGAATTGATCTGCTTTAGAATGGTGGGAAAAGTAGTATAAGTCGGAGAATGGCCGAAATATTTTAGGTTTTACTGGAGTAAAGATTTTAATTTCTACACTATGTTTTTTTTTCTTTCAAAACTGCTTTTCTTACTGTTAGTATTAGTAAATGTTTACAAGATTTGGAGTGAGGTAGGCTAGATTCCTCCTAATTATTTTTGGTATAATGATCTCCTTGAGATTCGAACGTCGTCCTACATAGACAAATGCTTCTTCAGCGCTGTAACAGGTTACATTACAACACAGTAAAATAAATTACAAAAACTAATTATCCAGGGAGACTGATAATAATAGCATAAGTCAAAATTCCAAATTGTTTCGAACTGAGTGCAAAACATTTATCCTATATAGGTCACTTCCTAACTTATACTAGTTTCACTACCGTCTCCAGATAATTACAAAAGTTTTTGTTATGTATTTTTCAAACCAGATTTTAACTGAAAGATCCACGCAGTTTTTAAATTATTCTGCAGGTTGTTACATACTTTAGCTATTTTCTGACATTCACTACTGTCCTTGGCCTCTCGAGTTGTTGAGAGAGATAGTTATAGCATTGAGGGACTCATATACACAGAGTTATTGTTTACGTACAGTGTAGTTATTAGCGATGGATGTTCCTACGTTTTGAGAACTCAATGGCAGTATGACCTTATAATTGATGGTATATTTATTCAAAAGAATCCGTTAGTAATTTAATTTGATGTTTCGCCGATTGATTCCTATCCTCATGATTTAATTTACAATATTTATTATTTCGGGAATCACTTAATAAGCGGTAAGGTGGCTCAGGGGATAAGGCGTGTTACTTACTCCAAGTACCCGTATTTATCAGTCGTGAGTCAACCCTGTCGATTCGAGAGTCCCCTGGAGTCCATCCAGCCCCATGAAGATTTTATTGGGGGAAAATCATCTGTACACAAACGTTCAAGAAAAAAGTACTTCCTTTCAAAATATTGAACCCTTTGCTCTTTATAAGTTGTAGTCGTCCATAAAGATCTCACATTAACAATAATTGAGAAGTTTCTTTTCAAAAGTTAGTATATCCACTTTTGTAAAATTATTTTAAAATTTTTATTAAAATTATACGAAAGTAACTCATGTAGATAACTTAAATTTTTTATTAAAAATGTTCATTGTAACAGCTATTTGAGAAGAAAAAATTTAAATGTTGAAATAAATTGAATAATTTCTGTATTATTTGTTAAAAAAAAAAACTTTTACTATTGAGAGAAAAGGGGGTATATTAACTTTTTATAGAAAACCTCTTGATTTAATTTTTTTTTCAATCCTATAAATTAGTAAATTAATTAATTCCAAATATCATATTATTATGTACAAGGTACACATCCGCATAATGTTTTATTTAGTCAATTCATTAAAATCCTATTTAAAAGTAGATTTGTTATTATTAACGGCTTTGGCATTTAACACAGAGTAGTAGCAGTTGTTTATTTAATAGGAGATAGTGATTAATCCATGAAAATAAAATCCGTCCCACGCAAAGAGCTTTTAATTTGGCCATCTCTCCCTAAACAGAGTCCACTTTAGTCCCTAAGCCGTGGTACAATGAACGAGCGGCCTCGACAACACGCAATGTTGCTATTTCGTTGACGTAATTCTGAAAGAAAAATAGCTGGTTTTACTTCTAGGAGCGATTTTATACCAGAAATCATGGAATGCAATTGAAGAAACAATAATCTTTGTTCGTTATAAAATTTTACTTTGTAAAGATTAATTATTTTTCAAATCAGTGTAATAAAAAATGAAAAAAAAAACTACCTGAAACAATTGAAAATAGCTCCTAAATAAAAAAATTATCAGTATTAATATCTAACGACACACATGTATAGAATCAATAATAAATAAATACATTAATATAATTGATCCTTATAATTTTTATACATACTTGACGAAAATGGGATTGGAATGAACCAGTTCTTCTTTTAATCCTCATATTCGTAACTAAGTAGATATGCGAATTAAATAACATAAAAATCAGTGAAGACTAAAATGAGTTTATTCTAACATATTTACAAGAACTACATGTTACTTTCACTGTTACAGAGTGTCTCTCTTCTTCTTTAGTTATCTAGTCTAGGAAATATATATGTACACTTGAGAAGAGGGGGTAGGAAGAATAGTGAAATAGGAGAAGGGGCTTGGACCAATCAGATAATTTAGGAAATTAGGCTGAGCCTAGAGAGCCTATGAAATTAGAAGTAAATATCTGGGAGGGGGAAAGAGGCGTGACTAGAAACAGTGTGTGAGGCTTCCAAGAAATTGGGGTAAGAGTCATGATCTTGTGAGAACTAACTTTCATGTGTTAAACATAAAATAGACTGATGCAAGTCCATTGTGAGATGACAGCATGTACCTGCCTAAGTGTCAGCCCTTGCTATTGATACAGGATACTAAGAGCTTGAAAGGGCTGTTAGAAGGGTCTCTGGGGCCTCCTTAGAACCTAGTCGTTTTTATTGGGTTCCTTTTTTCTATAAAATTGTAAGAGAATGTGGACATATGCAACCATATGTCTTAAGTGACATAGGTTCTGTTGGGCAACGGGAAATTGTTTAAATTTATAATACCGGTTCCTTAACTTGCGAATGAGAAAGAGAAATTGTTAGTGTCATATGAGAAGTCGAAAAACCTGATAATTTATGAAGGCGCAGTATATGAAGAACACATTGTAGTACATTCCATTCATTGAGGGATTGACATCGTAACCAAAACTTTACTCTATTATCAATGAAAAAGGAAAGGAAGGTCTCTCTTTGATGAAAGAGAAAAACTGTTGCAAAATTATAAGAGAAACAATAAGAGAAACGAATGCAACTGGTTAAAGCCCTTTCCTCCATTGTAGACTGATCGGTACGGACAACAGGAACAATGATTGAGGTTCTTGCGATATCCCAATTGTTGATAAAGAAACTAAAATTAATAACATTGGCCAAGAGACATGATAAACGATGCCTACGCTGACAGCTACCTTTCACCGAGAGGTCGTTTGGTTAGGGCACATAAATCATAGCTCAAACGGCCCATAAATAATCATGGTCTTGCTCAGCCCGTATGGAACATTTGCCATTACTTGTCAACTATATATCATCTCTGCATTGTCTTGTTTTTTTTTTTTTGTTTTTTTTTTATGAAATGAGGAATATTATATCGAAAAGAATACACTATTAAAATTATTCTGGATCCAATACTCAGTATTCAGTACCAAATTACTCAATATGAATTAGATAATTTAATAAAAACAAGATCTTTTATAAGTAGTTGTAGGAAACCTTTGAAGTATCCGTGAATATTCTTCTGGTAGGTTTATTGTTATATGACATAATTTTGAGTAGTATGTCTATTGAGTTTAATTTAGAAGACTAAGCTTTGAAATAACTGTGTCAAAATGATTTTATACTAGCATTAAATACTTTAGAAACTTAAGGGTAGTAAATTCTTTCGTTTTTATTGCAGCAGAACTCTAGAAAAGTAATTAAATTACAAAATTTTATATGAAGTTTGGATCAATTTAGTGAGACCAGAGCTGGTATAAAATATTTTAATAATAGTTTTAAAATGTAGTATTTATTATTTATTTTTTAACATCAAAACTGTTACACGTTTTAATTGAGATAAAAATCAGTGAACGTCTCGTACTACGTATGACAATGTCACGAGAAGTAGTAGAAGGAGCAGTATCCAGTGGCACTTCCTCCATGTGTGATATAAGATTTAATTATTAGATCCCTCATCCAGTTCCTCTTCACTCTTCTTAGGACGCTATCGGCTCTGATTATAATGGCATTTATGAGAGTGTTCTAATATCCTTTTAGTTTGTCACAGAATCGTTTGTAGCAGGTCCGTTCGTTAACAGTTAGTATATAAATTTACGTTGATAAATTACTATAAAGCTTTTGTAATTGTCCTGATTTTTGTATCGAATAATACACGATATTATAATTAGTAGGGGCTCAATATGTTTAAGGAAAAACTTTTTCACTTTCCAAATATTAGAAATGCTTTGTATTTAAATTACAAGATAAGTCTATTTTTTTAGAATTTATTTTCTGTACTAAAAATATATTTTTGTATTTTAGAATGATAACTTAGATACTTTTTTTTTATTTTTGGCCATGTTTCATTGAAGACCGCAGTAGGAATGTGAAGATTTATTTTTCGGTGCCGCCATGAAATAAATATTATAACTAACTGTTCCAGACGGGCATCGAACTCACAAGGTTCTCAAACAGGCTCTGTGGAACCTTGGCCCAACATATTTGAGCATCGCATTCTATTTTTTCTTTTCTTCCAAAAAAAAATATTTTCACGATTACAAACAATGTATTTTAGAATTATATATTTTCAGTTTTCACTTAAACAGTGAAAACGGATATATTAGTAGTTTTTATTATTATTTTCCGAAAAAAAAATTCTTTTTATGACTTTTACTTGATTTCATCATTGAACAACATTTTAAGGCATTTTGCCAGTTATCAAGTTCTTTGTTCTACAAATGAAATAGTGCACAATCAATATTTTTAAAATGATAAAGAAGTATAAATATGTAAGTTAAAATTGATTATTAGTTATACAACTACAACTATATATCGATGGCTTAGTCACTAGCTTTAGAAAAATAATTTGAAAAGTTGTTATTTATCTAAAAGAGAGAACCTTTAATAGTACTGTTTCTAAGTTCGCGGGAATGAAGTTAGCACCATTGTGAAGTAAGCCATCGATATTTACTATTTACACGGAAATATAATTTTATATTTACACAACTAATTTTACAATTACACATAAATTGGTTTAATTAAAAATTTGTGGTTGGTTCAAACAAATTGATGTAGTAATTATTACTATTTCATTATTTAACAAAAAAATATTTATAAATCCGTAATTTTTCTAAAAAAAAAAAAAAATAGCACAAATATATTTTATTTTTAATTATTTAAAATGTGAGGTTTATTATTTTTTAAAATATTTTATCTGAAAACCAGCCTGGATCTGGTTGGTACGACGATTAAGGCGCTGAGACGTTACTCGACCTGCTTCACCGTAGTGTTGTGCGGTATTGTAAGCCATTACTCCTGAGAAAGATCTCTGAGACCTGATCAAATTAAAATGTTTTGTAAATACGTTTCCCTTCGATTTTTTTTTTAAATGAGATTATCCTTCAAAATAAAAAAATGAATGTAAAATATTTTTTCTGAAAAGCAAGTTTAGTATGTTATAGACTAAATGGCATAACAATTTTTTTTTTTTAAATTATCTTCTGTATTAAATATTTATTATTATTTTAAGTTATTTCAATGTGTTAATTTTTTTTTAGAATATGATTAAAGTACATACTTAATAGTGTTAGTAAAGAAATAAATATTGTGATTAAAATCACTTGAATGGTTTTTACCAATTTTTGTAATAATCTTTTTATTTTTTTTTTTTTTTAAAGAAAAATTTACAGATGACATACCTTAACATTTTATATATTTTTTATAATTAAGAAGTTTATTGTAGCTAGTTTTAAAGGTTTTGACTGAAAATACAGTTACTTTGAGGATGGATAATTTCCCATCACATTATTGTTTTACTAAAATGGAGGCTTATGTCAGCTTCTTCTGAAAGAGACCTTAACTTAATTAGTATGGCCTTAAAACATGTTAAACAATAAAGTTTTTCTAAAATTGGAAGATCCGTGGACCAATATGAAGATGAACAAAAATAAAAGCGAGGATAATTGATGATTTTATGGGAAAAAAAGATTATTATGTTAAACTTCTATTATTTAGCCGCTTGTAAGTTTTCAAATCTTAGTAACAAATATAAATTCTACTCATTTGTTAAGAATATTTTGTCTAGCTTACGTCTAAGCTGCAATTTCAAATTATTATCTTAAATAGTTTTTTTTTTTATTATTTCCTGTTAAACAAAACATACAAAATCTAGCATTATCTATTAGAAGTTATTTGTTTCTTTTAATATCTACTTTGACTTACCTAATATAGCTAAAATCTGCGGGACACCCAATATATGTATATGCATGAAATAATTATCTTAAAGTGCTGTTATTTTCATTCAAGATACTTTACAAAAAGCATTTTAATGGTTCTAATTCATAATAATTAAATGTATTTAGTTCTGAGATGTGCACAATGTTCTTTTTCATTCATATATATCATTAATAATAACAAATCACAAACTTGATAATAACACGGAAACCACTCCATTTGATCCAGATTGAAGCGCTCTCACTCAGTCCCACTAGCTTTCAATACCAGTTACGTGAGAGAGAAGCACTGGGATCTCTTGGAGTCCTACTTTGTCTTCCACATGAGGGTAGCAAAGCTTGTTTCGGAGTTCTTGAGGCTGAATGTAAATATTTTACATAGGTGTGAATGTGTGTCAGATGTATTTACTTTATTTTTTAATGTTCTTTATCTTACGTTATTATTATTTAATCAGTTTTTATTTATTGATATCATATATGTATTTTTTTAAAAATTTACTTAGTATTATTATCATTATACAATTTGCTTCTTTCTTTCACATGTGGTGTTCATGAATATTTAGAGCTCTAAATCTTATTGCTCTTAATTGAGGCAGCTTGTATTATCATTCATTAATAAAGAAAAACAATTTATCTTTACCACCATAATGGTGAAAAACTGAAAATCTAATCACGATACCTAATCTGTTTTACATGCTAAATCATTTTCATTAAACCTCCCTGAAAATATTTTCCGTGCCAAAAAAGAACTTTTCATCAACTAGTTATTTTTTCTTTTTAATACTAAATGTTGTTTCCATTATGTATCAAAAACAGATTTACAGATAATTGAGTTTAGCTCGGCCCTTGGTCGAAAAGACAGGAGGGCCTTGCCCGCTGTCATTACCAGCTAATTGGAAAATTAAAAGGTTTTTTTGTTCCTCAGCTAATCCTGTTTTGTATTCTTTGAAATTTATCGCTTAACAACAATAATTATCTTTGTTTTTATTTTAATTTTTGTTCTGATCTTCAAAGTACATATTTTATATATATTTTTTATAACATTATCTGAACTTGTGTAAATCACAATTTTCAACCTCTAACGTGAGCACCAATCATTGGAAAAAATAAGAACTATTTCGCTCCTTTTAGTCTATTTTTATAATTAAATAATTTTAAATATGGAGGCTCTTTTTTACCTCCGAAATATATTTATAAGTAGTATTCAATCACCGCAGTCTGAGATTAATCAAAATCTGCAGTAATTGAATTTTATAAAAACTGGCTAAGGATTTTTCATGGAGCGTATTTGATGGATTTAAATCATAAGATACATAGTGAATCATAGCTCAAGTATGGATATACCTATATTCTTGTGTAATTCTGACAGTTGGTTATGTTTGGTTTGACCAAAAGTTGTTACAATTAGTATTAGTTTGGTTAGTTGAATTTTGATTGTTGAATACATGGACTCATAAAGATTAATGAATGAAATTACAATAACTTGGTGGTTGACCTGGATGATTTATCCTGAGGACTTCTTCTGCTGTCTTCAATTCTCTCATCCTGATTCCGTTCCCTGCCTGGCTGAGTTGAATTAACTAGGCATTGTTGACTACAGTCAAAATGAAGTTGTCCTAGAGTAATCTAAGTTCATGCATACAACCAGTGATGAAGTTAGGTTACTGTATGTCTACTTCATTTCTTACTCATTCTGGTACCTCTTCACTTGTTCATTGAGAACTTACTACTTCTTGTTTCTCTCACTAGATGGCAGAACTTTGAACTGCCGTTGAATGGGTTTCCTTAAACAAACCGCACACCTAAATTAAGCTAGGCTAATTTATAATAAACAAAGTTGGTTACAGGCAAACAGGACATGGTTTTATATTGCATTACATGAGTTGTGAAATGATTTAGAATATTATTCATACTGACATTCTGATTTGTTTAGAATTGACTGAAAATTGGGTGTGCACAATCACCTAGTAATAAATAGTATCTATAATGATTTATTACTTTCTTTGCAATACAAAATGACATACAAATACCAATCAAAACTCAAATGTAGTACTCAAAGTTGCAGTCTGTTGAAAACCTTTGGTCATTTGTCAGGAGGTTTTCTAGGTGTTGGTAATGCATGTAATGATGTTATAGTCAGAGGTTTTGCATTGGATAGTGGCTCTAAATGATCCGAGTCTTTATCCAGCGTGATCTGAGCAGCGGGGTATGACTGAGTTTCTAAAACTCCGGCTGCTGATTTCGCACCGCCCACCAAGATAATTCCAACCTCATACGCCACAGATGGTAGCGATGAAGTATCCTTCCTAAGCATAGGTTCCATCATAAAGGAGATGAAGCTCAGTTTCACATTAAAACAAGGCATGTTACTTGGTTCTTGGTCTTTAGAAGCTTGTTCGGCAAAATCATCTTGTGAAAATAAACTTTGCTGAGATGGATGAGGAGCTAAAGAGTCCTTTTGTATTTGCATATTTCCAGAACTAAGAGGTTCATCCTTCATCATGTGAAAATAAACTTTGCTGAGATGGATGAGGAACTAAAGAGTCCTTTTGTATTTGCATATTTCCAGAACTAAGAGGTTCATGGCTGAAAGACTGGTGGAAGTGTTGAGATGAATGAAATCATCGATCTAACATTACAATTGTAAGATGGTTCAATGTTAACAATTAGCTACAACTCTTGCATTCTTTACGTGGTTAATTCTAGTTAATGATAGGCACATAGCTGAAATTATAATTATTCAATCACTTGTTAGGAATAGTTTCAACAATAAACATTGTTACCTCTTATATAATTGCTTTTTCTCAAAGGAGAAACAAACCTTCAATATAGACGTAATGATACATTTTGAGATAAATGTGTAAATGTCCAGCTATGTAAAACTATTAATTTAGAAATTACATTAAAAACAAACTAGGTTTTAAGAAGGAGATTATAACAAACATTTAGAGAGTTACATAACAAAGAACAGTTTTAAATAATGAATTATAGTAATAAAATATTAAACATAACATTTCATATTATAGGTTAAAAAAGAATAATCAGTTAGCAAATCAATAATGTAGCTAACTAACTACTATTCAAATGAATTAAATTCATATTATAAATAATGACAATTCAATATTTGTCTGAAGAGTGTAAATTTGTTTACAATCTTGGAAAACCTATTTGATCAGTTTGGATAATTAAAGTATTGTGGCTAAGTGAGGTCGTTTTGTTTAGCACTTCTAAGTGGTTAGCCATTTTGTAAATGATAACTGATATGAATTTTACATTAGAATTCATAATAAATTGTTGATAAAATAATATGAATAAATAAATGAATGCAGCTTTTATTATGAAATATCCTTGGCACTAAGGACCACTTGTTTAATTTAGGCCGATTATTTTAACAATTTAGGAAATAAATTGAAATATATCCTAAGCACGGTGGACGGTTCAATCATCCCAGTCTGAGATAAATCAAAATCTGTAGTGATTGATTTTTATAAAAAAACTGGTTATGGATTTTTACTGGAGTGTATTTGATGGATTAAAATCATAATATACATAGTGAATCATAGCTTAAGTATGGATATACCTATATTCTTGTATAATTCTGACAATTGGTTATGTTTGGTTTGACCAAAAGTTTTGGTTAGTTGAATTTTGATTGTTGATTACATGGAATTATAAAGATTAATGAATGAGATTACAATTACTTGGTTTTGATTTATCCTCAGGACTTCTGATGTGTTCAGTTCTCTCATCCTGATTCCGTTCCCTGCCTGGCTGTGTTGTATAAACTAGTCACTCATCCTGAGTGATAGTAGACTACCAGTAAAATGAAGTTTCATTTATCACTCATTCTGGTACCTCTTTACTTGCTCATTGGATACTTACTACTTCTTATTTCTTCCACTAGATGGTGGAATTTTGAGCTGTCATTCAATATGTTACTTCCTTAAACAAGTTGCAAATCAAAAATTAAAAAAGACCGTTTTTTCACTCCCTTATCACATCCGACCTCCTAGGTAAGGCACTTTATTAAATTAATTTTCGAGCTATAATTGATTATTTAAATTCACTAGCTGATTTAGTCAGCTATAACATGAGGATACATTTAAAAGTACATACATCCATTAAAATATATGCCTCATTATTTACTGTCGTAAAAAGAAATAGAATAAAACTTTACATCCAGACTTTTTTCTTTTACTCTCTCATTTTCTTTATTTATATTTATATCCGCTTTTGTCATATGCATTTTCGATAATCAGTTGATTGCCTGACTCTTACGTTAATTAAAGAAATAATATGTAAGGCTACCTGTTCTCTGGCATTCCTTACTTTCTCATGTTGACAGGTCCTTCATCCACGTTCTTTTTAGTTGTATAGGGGTGTTTACTGTTCCAGTAATTTTTCGTGGAAACGTTTGTAGTAAGTTCGTACGTATTTAGTGACCGTTGGAATTTTTAAGTCTTGTTACATACGTACATATGGTGCTTTGGTGATGAGTCGTTATGTATTGGAAAGATTGTAGTTTTTGATGTGGGTCAGTTTAGCGAATCCATAAATTTTGTAGTCCTTATGTCCAAACTGGTTTTAGTAAGTATGCGTATGTACTTAATTTTTTTCTTGTTTTTAATTTGGAGTTTCATCTGAGTAGCTAACGCAATTGATTTTGTTTGAGGTTTAGTGAATGACCTTTTTTAAGTCCGGGGTGTTGCATTCTGTCTGTTCTTAGGATAAAAGTAATATGTTGAGATTTTACATTTTTTAGACGTATCTTCCTTAGTCAAGTAGCCTTCGTAATTTATGTTGTAAGTTTAGCGAGAGTTTAGTAAGTTTAGTATCTAGTAATTAGGCTGTGTGAGTGCAGGTGTATTTAGTGCCTCAGAAGGCTCTTCGAAAGAAGGATTTAAACTAGGGAATGGTCAAAGCTCGTATTTACGGTCTTGTGTGCTGTTTATAATCCTTTAGTTATGAAGAAGTCAAGTAAACCAGGAGATTTACGGCTAGACGTAGGACAGTAAGTGGAAGAGTTAGTAGTTGATATATCAAATGACAGTTCATCAAGAGCACACGCTAAGTCTCTTCCTCTAGTGTTACATAATCTCGAGAGTAGAGAGAATATGGGCGAGCTGGGGCGTTTTTTTGAGGAGGGAGTTCCTCGACTTACCGCCAGAGCGCTGTTAGTTCAGACGGTGTCCGCTAGATAGTAGTGAGAATACGGGCGAGCTGGGGCGTCGATTTGAGGAGCCAATCAGAAGCCAGCATTTTGATGACGTCACACATGGCGGGAGATTTGAATTCAAATATTC
>NW_027109248.1:425741-428822 GCF_000696795.3 Halyomorpha halys | reverse complement strand
GGGGGTCACGTGACCAAATACTGGCCTCTCATTGGCTGCCTAATGATCACGTGATAGACCACGTGACAGACCACGTGGGTGGTTAAGGGCGGGTCGAGCCGAATATTTGAATTCAAATCTCCCGCCATGTGTGACGTCATCAAAATGCTGGCTTCTGATTGGCTGCTCAAATCACTGTGCCAGCTCCCCCATACTCTCACTACTATCTAGCGGACACCGTCTGAACTAACAGCGCTCTGGTGGTAAGTCGAGGAACTCCCTCCTCAAAAAAACGCCCCAGCTCGCCCATAGTCTCTCTACTCTCGAGCCCTAGCATTGATGTTTGGGGTTCTAGTCATGCAATAAAATATCGACGTAATCGTCTGAAGAACTCAGAAAACATCGAGGATGTAATGGCAGCTAATAAACTGCTGCAAAAGTGATATAGTTTTGTTTTGTATATAATGTTATGCCTGTAGACTGTATATGTGGTGGTAATAGGCTAGTGTATGCATTTTAATGGTTATACCTACATTGTACATTGTACATTACCTGTATTGTATGGTTAGTCCTATAAGTTGTGTAATATGGAGTATAAATTTTCAATCGTGGCGCTGATTCGGTAAATCTTTCAGGGTTTTACATCCTTTGTATAATGCAGGGTGAAAGCCGTCGTAATTAGCACATTTTGCAGGAACTTCCTCTTGTTTGGTCCATGCTGTCATATCTCCCACACCTTGGTGGACATTTGCAGTAAGACCTAGTGTGACCCTATTGCTGACATCTTAGACACAGGGATATTTCTTATTCTTTTTTACGCGGTTCTTTGATAACTACTTTTGAATATTAAAGAGAATTGACATTATATATTTCTTAATTATATGTTATATAGCATAAGGAGAGGCTGTTAAATATTTAAATTACTTTGCTCACTATCTTTATTATGATTTAACTCTCCGTCTGCGATTACTCATCCATTGCTGGTGGTAAAACCCGCCCTTATTGCTTGCTTCTTAATTCCAAACTCTCATCTTAAATTGCTACATTATTGAAAAGGAGTATGGAGAATTTAAATTGTAATTGAAATCAAATTTTTAGAGCAGCATAAAATAACCTTTAATAATTAACATCATTTTAATATTTTTTTAAGTATACTGAAGTACCAATACGTCGTACTAGTGAAGGTACTATGCCACTCAGGTATGAATTTTCGCAGCTCCAAATTATAACTTTTTATTTTTGAGATTTAAGGAAGTGGAATTTGCGTATTTTTTAAACGATGACCGTTTACAGTTATTATCGAAATATATATATTCTTTTAAATTGTTATTATTGAATAATAATAAAAGCTGCCACAATTAAGAACAATACGAAGTATTCATATCATATATACAGACTAAAATAAAGCAAAAAGAAGAAAAAAAAATTAAATTATAACAATGTTAGTAACAAAATAAAAGCTTACAAAAACAAGAACAAAATATTAATAAATAAGTTACAAATGTGATATCTTTAAAAATGGTATATTACATTGATGTAATAAAAACTGATTAAATGATTACTGAACAATTTATATATGATATTCTATAAAAATTAATAAATTAATAACTATTGAAGAAAAGTTCTTTTATGGTACGGAAAAAATCTCTCCCTGTTACGTCAGTAGAAATTTCCAGAACATAAATCTATAAAGATACGTGAATTTCATATGTTTCTAAACTTTAGATTCTAATAGATCTATAAATTCTTCAGCTTATAATTCTTTGTAAATCTGGTAAATCTGATCTGAAATGAATTATTGAGTTTAAATAATTAACAAATAATTAATATAACTAATATTTTAGCCAATTATAGAATAATAATTATTATTATTGCAATTGTATTATAATAATAAATGCTATACATAATCATGATGTTATACTCACCGTCGAAGCACCATTCCGTTACTTGCTCGCATAGATCTTCATTGAATAGACAACCTGAAATCAAACATTTTAATTTAATTAAAAATACGAATATTTACATTCCGTGTATGCTTAAAATATATTAAATTCAATTTAAAATAATTAATAATAATTTTCATGCAGAATAAACATTTTTTTTATATAATGGAAAGAGTCCTTAATTCAGCCTGAATTGTTAAAACTGTTATATTTGTAACAAAGGTTTGAAAAAATTATTTTATTTTTGAATAAACTGATGTGATATTTTTTTATAAAATATTAAACATTCCCACCCCAGGGTGTGACGCCTATTCACACTATTGGTTTGAATGGTCTTGATATGTTGGCAGATTGATATTGCTTCGCAGAAAAAATATTTGCCGAACGTGCCTCAAATGACCGAACAGTATTTTTCTTTTGTCATTTTTTATAAACTATTGGATTTATCAATAATTTTATAGATGCTATAAAATTAAGAGCAAATGTTGTAGAACAAAATAGAGTAAGAAGTTCTATATTTTGAATTCCAAATAAATAGGAATAAAAATTTAAATTACATCGATGAAGGTTTAAGTGGGTTGGTCTCACTGCCTCTTTATTTTACTTTACTTACTACTTTTGATTAATTGAATCTTACTGTTGAGTAAAAAAAATATAATTTAGATTGAATGAGATCCATCTACTGTCATCCCTTGTACGGAAATTCGGTTTGAGTAGCGGACCAGGGCAGTTTAGGATTAATAAAAGTTTTGTAATTGGATTGCCTAAGCCGTCCAAAGCGGATCCTGTCAGTGAATCTCTGTCTTGAATCAAATGAAGGACTTATTATGGATTTAAGCAGCGTTGGATAGATGTAGAGAATGATTTAAAATATTTTCTTTAAAGTAAAAATTTAGTTAAAGGTAAAAAAAGAAACTAGAGTATTTGTTAAATATTGTTTAAAATTTCATAAGCTGTGGAAGGAGGATCTAACAAAAAAAAAAATATAGAAGATATTGTAACGAGGGTATATGGTCGGTCGATAATAATAGAAATTACCCATGAAAAAAACAATTATTTTGGATACTGTGTAAAAAAGTTTAAGTGTAGTGAATATTTTTCTAATAAAAAAATTGTTTTTTGTTTCTCTTCTTTGTGGTTAGTTCCCTGGACCAGATAA
>NW_027109248.1:416838-425601 GCF_000696795.3 Halyomorpha halys | reverse complement strand
CACTACTCCCTAGGATCACCAATTTTAATTTAATTAACTGTGGTGCCTCCACTGCATCCCTCTGGGTGCCTCCTGCAGTTACAATTGGTGTCAGAAGCGCGATTTCGGGTAAGAAAATGTGAAGAAACTATCTTTTTTATTGTAGATAGGAACTGAAGTAAAGAGTTTCTTGGAAGAATAAGAGGTTAGGCAGCGACTATGGAAGATTTTACTTTTACATTGTACTGTACTTGAAAAAATGAAACCCACAATAGATGTAATGAAAACTGACCAGGATGAATTGAAAAAAAGTCTGATAATCAAGTTGGAAAATATTGAAATGGACTTAGGAAGCAGGTTGGAAATGTGGGATTTTAAATAGCTCTCGACTGACAGGTAAGGACTTCAGAAAGAAGATATGAAGGTGAGGACGGAATGGGGGATTATATTGAAAGATTCGAAGGTGAAGTTCCTGGAACAGGAAAGGAAGGAATGAAGGAAGCGTCCTCGACTGGTTGCTAGAATGGCCTGGAAGGAACGGCTTCCCTAATCGTTTTATTTCGGGAGGAGACTCTGGATTTCGGAGCGTGTTTGTCAACTTTTGTGAAAAATCATCAGGGCATCTAATATTTTCACGGCTACTTCTAAAAGAGATTGTGTGGCCTCATCTGAAGCAGGTGTATGGAGAACAAGGATAAAAAGGCAGAATCCTGGGAATACGATGCAGCGGCTCAGAGTAGACATTTATCGATTTCCGGGAAAAGAAGAATGTTGATATTTTTACTGACGGAGTGCGTGGTATGGACCTACAGCAGAGCTTGAGATTTCTGAGACCGAAAACCCTCTGTGAAAATGTAACCAGTGCTCAAGATTTCGAAGTAATCAAGAAAAATATACAAACGGTATTAGAGAACAATTTATTCAAAAACCTAAGGATAAGAAAAGCTCTAGGAGCGTGGATAGTCATTTCAGCAAAAGAGACTATTACAGGAAAAGAAGATAATAGAAGGACGGTTGATAGAGAGAAGGAAGGAAAAAATGATTGATATGATGAAGATAAAAAGGGGAGAGGGTTAATAGAAGAAGTGAAGAAAAGAGGAAGTATATTAATAGACGAAAAGAATGTAGTAGAAGGGATGAAGATATGAGACAAGAAGAAGAAAAAAAAAACGTCATAGAGCTGATAAAAATGACTCAATCAGTTCAAGACGTGGAAAATATCATAATAATGATAATTTTTTTTTTCTTTTAAGATGATTTCTAGTCTACGACTATACTGCTTCACCGAATCATGGAGAAATAATAACTAGTTCGTAACTTCATTAAATTAATTAGCTAATTAGTAGTTTTTAGGACCATTAGAGATCCGTTTCCACATTTTTCTTCTAGTTATTTTTCCATTTTTTCAAGAAAACTACAAATTTTGAAATATATATCATGTATTGAAATGATTTTGCCTTTTTATATGCTCACAAAGTTATTCCTATGGCGTAGGTTGTGGGTTAAAGCTTTGTCAAAGTATTTTCGTTTCGCTTTCTGCAGCTCTTGTACGTTTGCATAGTCCTATTCCAAATCCATCTAAAAGAAAGCAAACATGGGGATGGTGTGCAGGGACGCCATTGTTATAGGGGAACCGCGCTTTGAGCATTTATTATCAGGCTTTGGTAAATATTTTCTTGATCTAACAGTTCATCATGTACAACTGGAACAATGTAGTTTAATGGATGATAATATGCTAGAAACATATACAAAACTTAATATATTGTATAGATTAAATATTGATAACTCAGAAAAAGGAATAGAAATTAGATATTAGATTAGATCCGTTAAATTAAGAAATTAGAAATTAGATCCATAGATATATATTATCTATTATATTATTTAATGAAATATTTCTTTAATGAAATAATATTTCTAATATTTTATTTAATGAATATATATTATTCTATCAAATCTCTAAGAGCCATGAGAAACTTTCCTAGTCTTTGTTTTTAAAAATTATGCATGAATCCTAATGAATAAATTCATTTCATATGTTTCTAACTTTTATTTGTTTATTTAAGTATTTAAAAAAATTGAAATATTCAGTTTATTCATTAAAAAATATTACAAATCACAACCTGAAAATATAAAGAATCTCTTGTCAATATATTCTCTTTCTTTTATAGGTCCTTTAATTTGCTTTGTTATTGTTAAGTAGTTATATTTTAATTGTTTATATTTACAGCCTGGCTGTGGCTTCATCCAATCGTCACGGTCCAATCGTGGATTTTAATAGCTATCGAAAAATACGATTTTTTAACTCGATATTTTTGCCTTACTTGAGCCATTTCATTTTTTGTCCAAAATCAGATAAAGTGCAATCGCTTCAACTTGAATACCAGTGGGCAAGAAACTGCATAAAATAAATATATCTGGGATCTTACAGCTACTTATTCGCCAAAATTAACTTACTGGAAGTAATTTAGCATTTTACGATGTTCTGGAAAGGGCCTAAATTTTGATTAAACTAATTCGATCAAAGTATAATTAATATGTTTAAATTTTACTTATGAAGTGCGGTTTCAATTTAAAATTAATTGAATGAAATAAGGCACGGTGACAGAAAGAAAATTTATTTATAGAGGTTGGTTGAACTCTAAATCTATTGTTATTACAGAGACGAAGGGTGGCCGAAATAGAACTTTTATTGTTAGAGGTAGTTAATTAATTTTGATTGGGTTTTAATGATAATAATGATGGTGTTAGTTATGTGGAAAGATGTGGACATACTCCATGCTTTCATGATTCCTGTTCCTTGCTTTTCATGTCCCTTCATCTACCCTCTCCTGGGATACTGGAGGGCTCTTCGGAGGTGTCCTTACTCACTTATGGTTTATTTGTCCCGCTAGCGAATGTAAGTGTCTTTTGTTTTTTTCAGCCACTAGGGGTGATGGCGTGGATAATTAACAATGTGTTTTGAGCCTTCCGTTTAAAATCGTTGGTTGTCCAACGGTATACTCTACATCTATGATTCAACTCTTTCCGAAAATCTGAAAAAATATTTTTCCTTTGTTTAGTTACAAAATTAAAAATTCTTTAATAGTTTATATTTCTGTATTGTCTTAAATACTAACAATAAGAGTTGGCTGATTTTTCAAAATAATAAAGAACCCATCATGATGCACGAGGGAATCTGAATTAGTCTAGCTATTTCAGCGAGGATTAAAACTATGTTATTTATCCGTTTAAACGGAAGACTCAAATAATATGGCTAATTATCCACACCAGCGCCTCCTGAGGCCGAAAAAAAACAAAAGGCACTCAGGCTTGGCTAGAAACGGTCTTCCTTTCTCCACTTCTATTCTGCAAATAAATCATAAGTGAGTAAGGACACCTCCGAAGAGCCCTCCAGTAGTCGAGGAGAGGGTAGATGAAGGGATATGAAAGGAAACAGGAAGCATGAAAGCATGGAGTAAGTCTACATCTTTCGACATAATTAACACCATCAATATCAACTATCGGAAAGAGTAAAATTATAGATGTATAGTATACCGTTTTAGATATTCATTTATTTAAAATCTTTGAATAAATGAATATCTAAAATATATATCTGTAAATGAATCGTAACGAAAATTCAATAATTAACTAAATTATAAATAAATATTTTCATGTTAATAACATCTATATGAAATAGTCAAATAAAATATCATGATCATACATCTTTCAATAGCTCTACTTGAATTAACATCTACTTATAGTTGAGTAGTGATTGAAAGTTGTATGTTTCTACTTAATAAAAAAAAAAAGAAAAATCCATATTGTTTTTAAGGGATCCAAATCAAAACACACTCACCTATATACCGTTAGTCTATCAATGTCTTTGGTGAGAAGGTAATTGTTTATTTTGTGGATCTGAATTAATTTGAATAAAGTAAAATTAAAATAAATAATCTAATAGTTAATAATAAAGTTTTAAATCAGTTAATAATAAAATCATAAAAACCTTTATGTTCCATTGGTAACCGAACGTTCCTGTTTTTGTTTCTAACCTATCTTTCTCTTCAATTCTCGGCTTCTGAAAAGAAAATGAGCTCGAGACCTTCTAATATAGTATATAGTAGTATTATTGGATTACTATCAATGGTTAGAATCTCCAAAAGTTGGTATCATGGCATTGTCCTATTTACATTATGCTTGTTGTATATTTAGTTTAAGCATACTTATAAATTTTACGAAATGAAACATGAAAAAACTTAATGCTGATAAAACCATTTTCCATTTTAATTATATTCCTTGGGAAGAGCTGCTTTTCAAATTCGAGGAGTAGACGTTTGTTTTGCCAGAGAGCTTCAAGGATAAAACGAGACGGGCAAAGGGCACAACTTCTATTCAAAACAAGTTCAAATTTGATTTGCGGCTCAAGTTTTATGAGGACAGGGTGGGTTTCTGCTTTGTGGTGCTCAAGGTAGTCCTTGGCGGTACTGGAATAAACAAGGGCTTCTATTTATTGTGCAGGAGTTGTTTGAATTTTATTTCCTTTTTGTCAATATAGGTCTCGTTTCAAAGTCCAAGGACAGCAGTGAACGTCGATATAATAAAGAGGTCTTATAGTTTTTTTAAAGTACCTTCTTTTTACTTTATTAGATTTGAAATCACCGTAGAGTATATATACCATATAACATATATAACAGGTTTTCTGCCTCCTTGTAATTTAAATGTTTGGACCACATAATAGACCATTACCTTCTCACCCTAAAGAAAAGATATACTAACTGTGAATATAGCACCTTTCCTGACCTTCTCATTAGTCATAGCTTTGATGCAAAGAAAATCTCATGGTGTGGGCTCAACATACAACATCCAATTCCCAAACGAGTAGAAATTAATGTATGCTTAAGGGGGGTTACTGAAAGTTATGTGATCGGAATGAAATAGCCTTTTATTTATGCAATAAATTAAAATCATACAAAATACAATATAAATATTTAAAGAAGATGGAGAGAAATGAAATAAATTTATATATATGATGACAAAACATTAACTTCTATCAATTTTCTTTCCATCTTTCTGTATCCTTTCCTGCATAGGCCTTTCCTTTCGGGAGTAATAGTGAGCACTTCCCGGGGTGACCAGCCCTATTGGGAGGCGAGTTCTTTCCATTTCTCCTTCCAAACATCCCTGTCCCTAGCAGCTCTCCACTTAGGGTACTGCCATCCTCTTGAACATATCGCTCCATCTTTTCTTTTGACATCCTCTTCTTATATGGCCGGAATACTACTTATTATATATTTCATACACAAATAACTGGAATTTAAAACTCCCAACTGTAGAAGCATGAACACATTATTTATAACTTTATTTTATTATTAAATTTCGTCATATCCCACTGCCTTCTATAGCTTTGTAACCTCAATATCATAATTTGTTTCACAACCGTTGGCTTTACGATATACTGTACACCAATATTTATCAATCTTTTCCTCCGAAATTTATTTTAAACCTGAAAAATATTTTATATGCTTTGAGTTAACTACCAAATTCTTAAATAATTTGTAGTTATTCATTTTTATAACCTCTAGCATTGATGGTCAATTATTCAAATTAAACACAATTAAAAGTACTTTAGAGGAAAGCATTAAAGGCCAATCAGCAATATCAGTGGTTATTAGATGTACCTCATATTTACAACTATTTCATCTTACATTGTTGTAACATGTTTAGTTAATATCGTGAGAGACGTTTTTGTGAAAATGGTAAAATTATGATATAAAGTGAATAATATCCCAAACGTATAAGATCTACATTTAATTATTAATTTCAGTGTCGCGAAATTCTGACCATCACATATAAAATATAGTGAATCAATTGCGAATAATTACTTCTTACATCTTTCTTGGTCTAGCTAAGTAAATAAAGCTCCTTTCAAATGCTATAAAATTCTTTATTATATCGACGTTGATTGCTGTGCTTGAACAGTGAAATGAGCAGACAAAAAGCAAAAGAAATTCAAACTACCTCAGCACAAATAAGTATCTGAGAGAAGCCCTTCAATATTTTAGTGTATTACAATTAAGATAATTGTAATCAATTTTTATCCCTTTTAATGAAGTGAATATATTGGCAAATTAAATTTTGCCCTCTTTTATCTTATTTTTATTTATCATCTTAAAGTAATGGACCTTTTAATGACTTTTTTTACAAATTATTAATGTAGAATTTTAGAAAAATATCTAAGTTAAACTGACTGGTAACTAATAGACTAAAAAAACTGACTTGACCACCATAAGTATGAAAAGAAAAAAAAAATTCACACAACAAAACAAAACTTTCACTTTTTAAAGGTTCGTATTTTAAGATTTCTGGAGGTTAAAATGAAGAATATGAACTTTTTTTCCTGCCAAGAATACAACAGTTTAACAAAAGGCTACGAAAGTCCTGCATTAATAAATGCAATCGGAAGAGATCGATTGGTCTCGGCTTTTTCCGAACAGTGTTTCTATCTATTTTTCCTTTTTTCTCGTTTAATTGCTTATTACATTTCTTAATATTTTAATTTTTTACATTGTTTATTATTTCTAACAATGAGAACTGGTTATATATTTTCAAATTAGCAAAATTAAAGGCACTTTAGAAGATTTTTTAATACTTCGTCATTTAAGCCTTGTTAGACTATTTCTAAGATGTTAGGACCAATGTAATAATAAAGGCCACTTAATTGTACATTACTTCACCGAATATAATTATAATATAATAAATATACCGAATACAATAAACCGAAAATTTTAAGAATGTATAGAATCTAGTCTCTAAAGCACTACTTCCGATTGGTCTACTTTATCAAAAAAGTTGCTGTCAACTCCTAGGCATTTGAAAATTAAAATCTATACCGCTACAACCCATGAAGAGTCAGAGGTTCAGTACATTTGGAAGTACAGTTTTTCTTGAACAACGGTCGTGTAAGGAGGTGAATTGTTCATGATCACGTTTTTGAAGTTGGCTGTTCTCATACAGACCAATTTGCGATTTGGTTATTTGGATTAAGAAAACCTCAAAAGGTGTATACTTGCACAATTGCAAAATGTTTCATAACTACATATTCGATATATATTTAAGTTCCCTTTCTATATATTCCATATATACGTAATTTCCTTTTTTGGAGAAGATAGTCCGGGGGTGCGGTCAGGAAAAAAAATATAAATAAACCAAAAATGATGTATTTATGCCGACGTTTCTAACTGAGTTTCAGGTCTTTATCAGGGCTATAGAGAACAAAAGGGATAACTACTAACATTCATAGAAACACAAAATTGAAAAAAAAAAATAGTATACTAACAAATTTGGTATAATACGGAATATTGAGTTGAATTATACAAAATAGTTGATTGATAACCATGGAATTAGACAGTAACAGATTGGTGACAGTGTAAGATAATTTATGATGAAAGGTGATTCTTCTCCAATTAGTAATCTACAGTCAACTATCTACACGTCATTAGCAATTTCCCTTACGTATATATTCCATATATACGTAAGTGAAAGTAAGAATGAAAATTGGTTGCAGTATTAACAGATATTGGTTCGAATATTATTTTAAAGGTGAAACTGATAGGATATAAAATCAGTTAGAATATGGACAAAAATAACTGCTAAAAAAAATTATTACATATTAGGAATACGATTTTTTAAAACATTTTTATCAATAAATAAAATATTTGGCTTTTTGGAATTGCTAGAGGGACCATTAGGGCTCTTAAAATAAAATGTTTGGAGACCTCTTGCCTAGACATTCCGACGTCTCCTCTCTCGGGAGTATTGTGTAGGATCTACTCCACTATTTCATTTCGTGGTATATGTTATGCTATTGTTTAGCAGTTTTAAGCACTTTGATATATTATTTATTTAAAAATATTTTACATTTCAACTAAATTTTTATTTATAATTAATAATAATTTGTATAGTTCACTTGAAATTTATGAAAAGTTTGCATATCTTCATGGTCTAGAGTTTAAGATTGTTAGAATTACCTCATTCATGCTTTAGCCATGCCACGAAATGGTCGGAAATTAAATATGGTACAAGAATATTGTAGGACATTTTGAATACTATAATTTTGTGTACACTTTTTATCTTCATAAAATCCTGATTACTGAAAAACGTTTCTCGGTGACGGAAAGGTATGGTTTAGATTGGTGTTCTTTAAAAATCTATTTATTGATAAACTTTTAAATAGATTAACGATTGGCGAAAAATAATTTAAATTATTACTTTTTATGGAATTAAAAAAAAAAAAAGGGTCCAATGTAAGGGAATCTCCCATATAGAATTCCAAACAATTTCGTGGATGACGAAGTTAAAAATTTATTATAAATTATTCAGAATAAATGTGGGCAAATTACATTATAGCAGTTAGGTATAAATTTAAAATCATATTTAATCACTATGCCTGTAATCATAAAATATATGGATCAAAATAGAATAATTCATTGAATACCAAATGTTTTAGATTGTAGGTAGAAGTCCGCATGGCAGTCAATAAAACTAAAAATAAAAAATGTATTACTAACTAACGTTTCAAGATTAAGTACAAGGCTTTTGAATCAACGAATGAATTGTGAAACTTTTTCTTCTCGACACTGATAAAGAAGTCCTGCAAAGTGGTGTGGTACGTTGGTTTCCAATAAATAGTTTTTTTTGTTTGTTTGTTTGTTTATTGCTGCTTAAAGGCGTAAAACCCTCTGGTCATCAACGCCTATGGGATCATAAAAGTAAAAAAAAAATAAAAAAAATAAAAAAATAAAAAAT
>NW_027109248.1:406778-415993 GCF_000696795.3 Halyomorpha halys | reverse complement strand
TGGAACCATCAGTGTATATTAAAAAATAATCCGGTATATTTTCTAGAAGACGCGTTTTTTTTGTTTTTATCATTCTACAATCTATTACATACGATCAAATATAAATAAAATAAATTTTTACCACAGTTCATAGAAACGTCTTCCAAATGCCTCATATAACCTAGTTTTTTAAGCATTCATTTTTTATTCTTTTATTTTTCTCTTATCTCTACTCCACTCACCACAGGTATAACATCGACCTTATAAATGTGGTATAATTTATCTAGGATATTGACTCCAAATTTCGCGCTAATATAAAATGTTCCTTTGGTTTTCTTCAGTCATTGTATTTGTAAAGTGTGTACTTAATTGTTAAACAATACTCTAATTTGCTTTTGGACATTGAGAAAACAAAATGGAATCCGGTTGGTATGCAATTGTTGCATTTTTCTTATTTCTAAAATTCAGTTAGACATCTTGTGTATTTTTTGGGACTATTTTATCTGTAATAATATTCAAAATGATTAAAAACTCATTTATATTGTAGTTCTGTAAAAGTTAGCTCTAAAAATTGTAAAAATATTTAAGAAAAATGAATGAAAATATACTAATTAATTTTTTCTTGATATGTTAATTACTATGTGATATTTTTTTTCTTTTTATTGTCTTTATTTTTTATTTATTATCCTTCAACATTGCATGTAATTTTAAATTTTTTTAAATGTGTTGAATAATTCACATACATAGGGCGTTTTTCACATATAAGAACTTAAATTTTATATAAGACTTTACTTTAAGCTCCTTGTTAATTACATTCATATAATTAATTATATTTTGTCATATTTAAGATAAGTCTTGAATTTACATGGAAAATTATTCTGTTTATAATGTTTGCAATATCATTTTACCGTGGATTTTCCCTTTTACACTGAATTTCTTGAAACTCTCTCCTCCACTACTTAAAAATACTAATGTAATGTAAAATAAAGAAAATTAATAGGATGAATTAATTTCATATGAAAAAAAAAGAAAATTTTTATCCAGTTTCCGCCGGTTTAACACAGTTAACTAACTAAATGATTAGTTTTTTTAGTATGTGTATTGTTTTTTTTGTTTTTCTTAACTTAAATTAACGTTTCCAGCATGCTTATATAGGGGAGGGCTGGAAATAAAACTACTAGGACTTTTTTTAGTCTAAACAAATCTATTGTAACAGAAAAAAATAATAAATTACATTTGTGATCAAATGCGCGGTTAATGAATGGTTAATTGGTATACCAAAAAGTCACTTCAAACACTTCCCTGAGGTATCCTGTTAATAATTTCTTTTGATGAAGATTGACGATTTCCTATCCTAACTTAAATATTTAAATGACTTAAATATATTTGGCATTTGATTATTGCGAGCTTTGTGATGTAGCAAGGATACGACTCGATAGACTCCCTCGCTTTGCAGTCAATCGATATCAAGGTCAGTTCTGTTTTCTCTTGCTTTTTAAGGGCCCCTTTTTCAGTTGATCTACTAAACAGATTGAAATAATTCAATTTTTAAATTTTCATTTATTATTCTCAGTCTTTAATTCTCTTTAATTTTAAACATAATAAATAAACCGATTAAATATATTGAATCAAAACTAAGATGTGATAGCGAAATTTCTTTTAAAAGCAAATGTGAAACTTTTTCATACATTAAAAATAAAGAAAAATTGAATTTTTATCAGCCCGAAAAGTATACCACAATTAAAAAAATAAATCTTTAAATATATTTTCCAAAGTGGGCAACTAGCCCTAATTGTATTAAAATAGATAAGTTACTTTCAGCATTTTAAAGATTGACAAAAACGAACGAATAGATTGAAAATTTGGGTCGGTCCGCGCATCACACAACTTTCACTTACTCCTTACTGTTTTTAGTTGAACTGGATGTCTGTTTCAACAAAGAAAATGGCGTAAATAAAACTGAAAGCAATTATTTAAATATTATCAATACGTTATTATTCAAATTAATTATTTGCTATATCACTTGCTTATTATTATGTCTTTTTCTATTATCCAGCTTCATTGTTGAGGATAGTACACCAGATGATACCCTACCATAGTACCCTAATAGTACCAAGTCCAATACCCTATAAATTTGCTAATAACGTTTCAAATATTTACTTGGGCAATTCTACTAAATTTTAATTGATAGTTACTGTTTTGACCGGACCTTTCTTCAGTTTCAAATTCTGAAGGAATTAGGTCGGGGTCAGAGAATTGTGTGAGTAATATTGAGACTAACGGTTATATTAAAAGAGTAAAATAACTAGAGGAGGGGGAAGGCTGAAAAGTATATAGTATTATATATACTTTTCGGCATCCCCCCTTGTTGGGTTAAAATGAATTTAGATTGCAAGAACTGTTGCTGAGATGAGACAGTTGAGGAGATGGGTCACGATTTAGTGTTAGGAGAAGAAAGAACTGATTCGCTCTCCTGTGAACCCCATATGGGATGGGTCACCTGGTGTGATCTGTGAGGGAGGTCCTGGCTCCATGCTGGGTTCTCCCAGTGCCACGGTCCATTCCCTTTTCTAGCCAGGCATCTTTAATCTTCGGTGGTAGGTAACTGAGTGAGCGAGGCCAGAGGTTCCTGGAGAGTCTTCAGGTTCCAACCGTCCGGGATTAGTTCTCCAAATCCGCTCTGGTTGTCCCTTTTTCTTTATAAGTGGCGTCAATGTTTGGTAATTTGCTAGGTCATTCACCAATTAAATAGACCCCTCCCTCTTATAACCCTTAAACCTAAACCTCAAGCCTGGGGACAGAATAGTTACAAAAATGTATGTATACAGTTTGAGACATGTGCAGTTGTTTTTTTAACTTTTTTTTTGTTTTGTTTTTTCTGGCGGTGTTCCATTTCGGAAGTAAGTGAATAAAACATAGAGAATAAAAAAAAACATAGATGTTATCACATCCTCCTTCCTATGATTCCCTGCTTTACACAGCGGTCTTCTCGTGCTTAGTCTATCTTGCTTTCTTTAGATACACATAAATCACACTAAATATTAATAGAATGCTTTCTGGTTCTCCGTTTTTAATTATAGGTTTTAGGCAACTGCACAACCCCGTTTTTAATTTCCCGAAGGACTTTATGCCACAAGAGGATTTATTCTATAAACGAAAAGTTAAAGAGCTTTAAGGAGAAAACATTAAGTAAGTTTCATAAAAATGGTTTGAGCCTTTTGGCTTTTCAGTAAACTGAAAAACTCTTTTCTCAGCGATTATGCAAAAGCCCGATTGGAAGTCTGCCCGAACGCAGTCGTTGGGGGCGGACAAAACCTATATAGAATCAATTATATTACATTAACCGTTAGAGCGATAATATCTAATTTTTTTAAGTCTTTGAGGTAGCGATTACCAAAAAATATTCATATACCTTCATAAATGATCTAGATATCAACATATGAGAGCTTCAATCGGCATATTTATACCTGTTAAAAGTATAAGGAACCTTTGTAAGCTCTTATTATATATTATTAAGATAAGTAGATATTATAATTTTTTTTAATCAGTTTTTTGAAAACATTGTTTGTTTTTATAATTATAGTTTATAAATATAGTTCCTACTTAACATAATTTAATTATAGAACATATAATAAAGTAATTTTTTGTAACAGAACTTATACCATACTGTGCAAAATATTGTTTATGGAGAAATTATTAGAGTGATTAAACGAGTCCATCAATGTAATATCACCTTCCTAGAAGATGACCTTTCCTCATAGGTGTTTATATATTAATCTTTCCTTATTTTTAAGATATCTTATGGTATAGTTTAATAACGCAGATATAGTGGAGGAGCGGATCGATTTTATTATTTTTTTTTATTGATAACTAATAAACTTTAAAAATAGAAAAACGATTGACGAAAATTAAATGGTTACTTTTTTATGAAATTAAAAAAAAAAGGGTCCAAGATAAGGGAATCGCACTTATAGGAATCCAAAAGATTATAAAGTATTCAGAATAAATATCGGAAAATTACATTACAGCATTCAGAGATTAATCCAAAATATTATCTAGTCACTATGCCTGTAGGGATAAAATACGGTAAGGAATTAAGATAAAATAATTCATTGAATACAAAAATTTGTGGGTTGTAGGTAGATAGTCCGGGTAGCAGTCAAGAAAGGTAAAAATAGAAAAAAAATACTATTTATTAGTAACCAACATATCCTCATGTGGGGTGGTACGTTGGTTTCCAATAATTTTTTTTTTTTTTTTTTCAATTTTTAGCCGCTACCCAGATTATCTTTCTACAATCTATTATCTATTATTAATATTAATAAAATAGTTTTTTAAAATTTTTACAACAGTTTGTACAAATGCTCCTCAAATAGCCTATTTTCGTTTTTAAGCACTACTTTTTTGTTCTTTAGTTCATTGTTTGTTGTAGACTTCCCTTTCTACAGATATATCATCGACGTTATAAGTATAATTCTTAATTATAATATAATACTCTAATTTCCTTTTGGGCATTAGGATAATAAAATGGAATCCGGTTGATATGCAAGTGTTGCCTTTTTTCCATTTGGGAAATTCAGTTAGACTCGTCTCATAGCATCCTAAAAATATGCTGTGTTGTGTGAACACCCTAGCTGACAAAGCCGAACGCAACTGAAACTACTACTGCTAGGCATTTTACCTATATGCCTTGGATTTTACAGGAAATATTTCACTGAAAATAAAATTGCCAATTTAATCAATTAAACAATATTAAAAAATAACCAGAGTAGCGAAATTACAATTTTTTTTTTCAAATAAAATATTTTGTTGTAGTACGTCAATTATGTAACAATATTTTTTCTTCATTATTTATTTATTTCGCTGTTCTCAAAAGTGACTAATGATTTGATTTATAATATCCGCAATAAAAATTAATGGTCATAAGAGTGTAATTAAAAGTTTTCTTTCGCATAGCCCAGTATTGAATGTATAGGAAGAGAATGTTTCAAAAAAAGAATTTCAGTTCGAGTTTACTACGGATATACGTGTTTTGAGATGCGTGAGTTCAAAGAACCTAGTGTCGCAAAATGGTTTATGGGTCTGTCTATGAAAAGCCTAGCTCTAAAACTAAAAGTGATATGAAACCGAAATTACATATTTAAGGTTAGTATGACAAAAACTTGTTCGATAAAATCGAATGACCAAAAGTACCACTTTATAGAATTGTTTTTTCTCAATTTCCTCAAAAATTAATCTAAAGATTTTGATTTAACTCGCCATGGGAATGTAGATTGATTTTTTTTTTTAAACCAGCTACTTTTAAACTAGGCCTTATACTCATTGAAATAATATGGCAGGGCTTAAATAACGAATTTTTTAAAATAATTTCCTCTGAATTGCCTTTAATATTATTTATTAAATAAACATTTCTTCTTGTAGCAACAATAAACAATAGATAAATGAAAACTATTAAAGAATTTTATGAATAAAGGAGAAAAAAGGGAAAATAGAAATACCTGAATCTAACGGAAAAGCCGAGACCGATCTACAAATTTCCAATTAAATATGGCTTCCTTATCTTTTTTAAATCTGTCGTACTTTTGGCAGGAACAGAATTTATATGTTCATTGTCCCAGCTTCCAGAAGTCTTAAAATCCGAATTTTTATTACGACATAAAAATACAAATTTTTGGTTCATAGGTTTCGCCTTCCGCGGTCTATCTTTTTTTTTTTTTTTCTCGGAAATCACAAATCATGATGATAACTTAAATACGAGCCCACCAATCAACTAAAAATTTAGGGACTTATGTAGGATGGTAAGTCAAAGTTTCTGTTTTATTTCACATGCATATAACTATTCATATTTTTACTGTGAAAATGTAAAACTGAGGTGAATTTTGCAACGATAACAAACTTGTAAAAAAAGAAACTTTTTCAAATTTAATTTGATCATTTTGGCTGAACTTTTATCCGTTGGTGAACTGAAACGGTGAATGAACTCTGTTTACCTTTGTCCCATTCAATTTTTTTTTCGAAATTCACGATATACGATTCCAGTTTGTCGCAAAAAAAATCGTGAACAACTTTTATAGCATCTAGAGAACTACTAAACCGTTCATCTTAAAATTGTTAACGGGCCAATAGAGCGTTAAAATATACTAAATAGTACAAATCTCGGGCCCTATTAGGGCAATTTAAGTTAGAGACATTAGATAGTGTACTGATAATTTTTTAATTTATTTTAGTGAGTTTTTATTACTTTGAAACCTATGTATACTTTTACGTTACAACATATTGGAAAAAAGTCTTCTTCCCAACGGGACCAAAACATTTGAACTTGGTAAAAGTATAAAGGTAGTAATTACATAAAAGTTTCGAGTAACTCTAGGAAACTTTGCTAACAAATTCATACTCTTCTTTTTTAAATTAATCATTTAAAAAAAAAACAGTGAAATCCAGCATATAAAAAAATAATTCTTGTTAATTTTTTTTCAATTTTGCTGTTATTCTAAAAAATGTATTATAACTCTCTATCTACTCATTTAATAAAACAGACCTTAAAAAAAAAAAATTCTCTGCCTTGCCTGAGAGAGAAAATTTATTTGCTCACTTTCCTGGATCAACTTTATTACTCTTGTATACTTTCACCAAATTAAAATGTTTTACTACCGTTGAAAAGATGAGTTTACTTCCATTATTACGATAGCAATAAAGTATACAGTTAATTTGAAAGCAATATAAATTTACTTGAATATACTTAAACAAATATAAATAAATTTGGTTTTATATTTGGAATTTATATTGATATAGTGTTTTATTTAGACCACTTGGTATTTTTTATCGTCCTTTAGATGCTACATAAATTTTATGTTTATTGGTCGAATATTCTAGGTGCTACGATAGAGTCTCTTGATTTTTGTACTATAACATGTCACGAATTAGCGTAGTAAACGTTACAGATGTATAAGACGAGGTTCGTTTTCGGTTTTCGCACACCAAATATGTGAAACAAGATTACCCTATCAAATTTTCGGCTGCAGTACTGTTTAACTTCAAAGATGTATCCAACTTTCTGGCCTGAGCTGACAGTTTGGCATGGTTTATTAAGCCCACACGCAAACCTTGTCCTACACTGTTTTCTATCGCCCTGTCTCGTAGTTGGTGAAATTATAAATTATGTAATTTAGTATCAGGTAAATATAAAAAAAAAATATTTATCAATTTCAAAGTAGATCATTTATGTTTTAATCTTTTTATTAATTTATTTCACACCACCCTCGTTTGGGCCAACCTGGCCTATATATATATATATATATATATATATTTGATAATCTCTTGATATACAGTTGTAATTAAAATTAGGCATTTCAATTTAAAATACTGGAGTACGAAATACAGTAATTTTCGGCAAGAACAATCATATTTATCGTGTATTGTATAGGTTACAAATAAAAAAAGACTTGAAATGAAATGGCTAAAATTAGACAAGATATTGTTTTAATTGATTGTGAAATTTTGAAGTGCCGCCAATTTTCTATTTATGTATCCTCACGTTTTTCATGCATTGAATCCCTCAAATACAATAGTTACAAGAAAACGTAGTCATCATTTTTATAAAGTAAATATTAATCTAACTAAAAATTATTTTTAATTCCACATTCATCTATTTATTTTCCGCACGGTGACTTAGTTGATAAAATATATTTTGTCCATGAATTTCTGATAGCAATTCGTTTTCAAGAAAATATTATACGTTCTGATTGTTTACAGTTTTCATCCCTCGCCACTTTCAGGGAAGAGCCCTGGAAGATCAATACTGGACATCTTCCAGCCACGCTCTGATTGAATGTCCGAATCTTTTTGATCTCAGGGTGTAATAAATATAGGCAATTAATAAGTCAATATGAAATCTAATATTTTTGAAACTTTACATAATTATTTTAATTATCTTTTTATTCTTTAGTTATAAATGTGGAAACATTAACATCTAACACTATTGAAATTGTGGTATAATGCTGCGTTTTTTAGTAGAAACAGTTTCTCTCTATTAAAAAAGTCTTGTAATCATCCGTAAAAAAAAAAAAAATTAAATTAATATTCCGAAAAAAGCGTTGTTAGCGGCCATAACAAAAATAAAACTTTTTAAAATTATTATTCCAAAAATAAAATATCGGTAAGAACATCATAGAGATTATTGTATATTATCATTGAGATTATATGTAGTATAGTATTATATTTATTGTATATTTTATTCTTAGTTATATTTTATATTGTATTTTTATTTTTAATTAGGTTCATTCTATACTAATTATGAATTCATTAAATTATTATTATTATTGGTCTAATTGCAAATTTGCATCATTATAAGTTCTTTCAATTATTTTTATAATTATTTTCTTTTTTTACATTTTAGTATATGTTAAGAATTATTAGTTTCCTGACTAGAGATTGATTCATATTGCACTGATATAGCTTAAAAAGTAGCAGCCTGCACAACGCCCTTATGGTCAAAATCGTAACTAATTAATTTAATTTATTTCTATCATTTTTATGTGTTATTTTGGTAGGGCCCGATAGATGCAATATTCTAAATAAATAAACAAAAAATAAATAGAAAAAAAAATTAAGTTCTTATATAGTGTATAATTCTTTAATATGAGATTGTTTAGTGTATGTTAAAATTTATGTTGAAAAATTAAGCATATTTTTATTCAACTAGATCAAATATTGAATCCATTTATGGAAATAAAAAGCACATTGATCATTTACCTTTATCCATAT
Organism: Halyomorpha halys; assembly: GCF_000696795.3. NCBI lineage: Eukaryota > Metazoa > Arthropoda > Insecta > Hemiptera > Pentatomidae > Halyomorpha > Halyomorpha halys. The sequence goes on along the minus strand of NW_027109248.1, from coordinate 407,251 downwards.
ATTTTCGTGAAACGCTACGTAACTGTTACAGTTTTAAAGGAAGCAAGAAAGAAATATTTTACATAATTTTAGATATTTTTTAATTATTCGTATTCCCTGCCTTATATATATATATATTTAGTGGTTATACCAATTGATTTGTTTCTAATAAGAACAAATGATTATTGATCGTATTTAATGATTTAAAATGTTAGAAAAATTAATAAAATCGAAAGTTGCATCTATTTAATAGATCGACAATTTTGTTTTAAAGGAAAAATCAAATAAAAATTATAATATATTTTGATCCTCAATTATGACCTATATTTATTTTTCTCTGACGTTTCCGCTCTCAGGTCAGCATCAAAGAAACACCCTTCAATTGATTTGTCCAAGATTTAAAATTTAAATAAATTCAGTATATAAATAAAAATCAGAATGGGAGAAAAAAGGCAGGTCAGAATCGTTTTTTTTTTTTTTTTTTTTTTTTTTTT
>NW_027109248.1:381826-401538 GCF_000696795.3 Halyomorpha halys | reverse complement strand
TGGTTCCTTCCCAAGATTTTCAAGTGTATATGAAACATACAACATATTTACTTATTGTATTATTTTTTTACAGTTGTAAATTACATTAAATAAATAAATAAAAAAAAATTATTAATAAGTAAATTTTGTTTTCTATATATTTCGTATCAGGATTTGTTATTAACTTTTTATTTATATTATAAAATATCCTAATTTTAAAGGGGATACTCATGATTGTTGTTTAATGTTTTAAAATTATAGAAATTATAGATATAAATATGAAATATTATATGTCATAGCTGCGTTTCTATGAGCAGATGGGATGACCACCTCCTGAGACTAACTGATATTACTCTGAGTAAATGATATAATTAAGAAGTGATTTACCGATACTAATAATATGTAGGAAATGTTGTAAAATACTAAAACTAAAATATAAAATTAGTAAGCTATCAAATTCAAAATTTGGGTTTTGAGATGAAGTTCTCCTTAGATCTGTTAGCATCCTTGATTAACACCAAAAATAGATGCCCCGAAACTGTTGTTTGCCATGATATTCGTTGTTGCATAATTGCTGAATTTAGCTATTTATAAACAAGGAAAGTTATGTAATTTATTGTATTATGTGATTTAATTACATAACTCTTGCTAATGGAAATCACGCATACAATAAAGATATGATTCTGTAATGAAGCTATTGAGAATATTCTGTACTGAAGTTTTATGGGATTATTGATGGCTTCATTTCGCTCCTAAGGTATGGTAAGGTAATGCTATAGACTAAGGTTAGCCTTAATAGATTCAACATAAATCTTGCATGAATATGATTTTATATCGCATAAATCACTAACAGTAATCGGGACTCTAATATTTATTCAGTGTGTGGAATATAAATCGGCTTAATTGGATTGGTTACCGGCAAACGGATTATCTCAACGAAAGTTACCATAAGAAAAAACTGTATATCTACTTTTTATTTTTTATAAATCGCTTTTTAATTTTATTTAAATATATTTTTTTTTTAAATTTATGTATGTTGAGTATTTTTTTAGATACTGGAGTATAATTAGTGCATGACCATGCAGGATTTTATGTGTGTATATATTTTTTTCTGTATTTAAAATGTTTACAATTTATTATGCTCAGAGGAACTTTGATGTGGATATGTTGATAAATAATAGTATAAAAAAAATAAAGATAATATAACCAATAGAAAAAAAGTAAAAAGATGAAAAAATGTAGAAAAAGATAGAAGAAAAGTATATAAGGATAGTAATATTATTTATTACTATAATACTATAAATATATAGTAATATTTATTAAAAAGGATAGTAATATTATTACTATTATGTATTTTAATATTTACTGATTATGCCTTTTAATTATAAGGAGATAATAAACCATTGTCCAACTATTTTTAGTATGCTGTGTATTGCAATCCAATACAAATGGGCGGCACTGCTCTTTGAATAAAGTGTTTCTTCCTTCTTCAGCCGCTGTTGCTTCTTAACTTCCAAGCGACTTGTGTGGCTGATAAACGATGAAATCTTTTTTTCCCGTTAACGCCTAATTTTTAATACTCTCATTTATAGTTATTAAACAGTAACGAATGACTCTTCTTCTTTTGCATCAACCTGTAGTTCCTTGTAAGCAAGGGTGTTGGCTTGGCGAAGAGTTTTACCTTTTCTCTTGCACAGACGATCGGCGTTATCCACATTCGAAAACCTTGGTCTGCCTCGAGGTCTTATTCCATCAGGGAAGTAGTCTATGGTATTTATAGCGCCTCGGTGATCCTCTATCCTAACGACATATCCAAACCACTTAAGCTGGTGCGCCTCCAGAATGATGGACTCCTAGTTCTTACCTTAATATTTCGTTACTAATGCAGTCTAGTTCTGCCCAAAATCCTTCGCAGGAATGTTTCAGTATATTTTTTAGTTTATCTATCAGTTCAGCTGTCAGTTCCTGATATGGGGAAAACGCAAGTACACCGACTTAAAGTTTTGTAGGTTCACATTTTTGTCTAATTCTCTTTTACCAACCACACTCTTCAAGATCTGGCACTAGATAAAGTTCTTCTTGCTCATCCTGTGAAGGATCTCTGATTCCATTTACCTGACCGTTTAGTAAATGTTCTAAGATCACTACCTATCTTATGCAAATATACGAATGACCCAGAAAAACTTATTTCTATGTTTTTATTTTTCAGTTATATCATTAACTAGAATCATAAATACATGGTATATTTATTTATGAAATTTTTTATCATCTTTCTATTTAAAATATTATTAAGCCGGTAGATGTATTATGATATCTGGAAAATAAAAATGTGGGTTATATTGTTAGAATGGTGGATGGAGAAATACAAAAAATGGTGCTAAAACAGCCCATGGAACAAAGACGAGAGGAAGATCAAAGTTGAGGCGGTTGGATGGTGTAGTGAGAGATAATAACAGTATCCTAGGAGTCAGGGATAGGATGGCGTCGAAACAAGACCATGAAGAATGGAGGAAGCGGTTGGAGGAAGAACTGGAATCTGCTTGTAATAAAAAATATAAGTAACAGAAGACCCCGCATAACTCATTTTGATGTTATTTTCATTTTTCAGGTGCTTCATTAACTGATATAACTTTTCTTATTTATAGTAAAAATATTATCATGCCACTCGATGTAATTATTTTAATCTAAAAAATGCAAAATAGTCGTTTCTGAATCGATACAAGAGAATTTGGTTTTTTTATGTGAAATATTTATTAATTTATTATTAGAAACATTGCCTTCAATATCCATAATAATAATGCAATATTAACTAATATTTCATTGGTTGACTTGTTTTCCCTTTGTAAATTTTACGCCAAGTATGAAATAAGCCGAATCACGAATTCTAACAGCAAAAATATCACAAAGGAAAGAACAAATATTTAAACTTGAAACCAATTTCTTAATCGATTGACGGTTAATCAGTTTAAATGTACAGAGAGTAAATATGTTTATTTTTAAATTTATAAACAAAACCTTGGCCTTATTGATGAGTTGATTTGTACAATTGCGAAAATTACTAATCAAAGAAAAATTTAGATTTTTAGCGCCATTTTATTTCTCGAATTAATCTGTGATCGTTCCAGAGGGGTGAGATACCCTACTCTCCTTTAAAGGAAAAGTGAAACCAAAAAGAGGGGGGTATGACCACGCCCTCGGTCCTCAGGTTTACGTTCAAGTTACGTTGGAAGGGTAGTAACTTGCAACGTAATCTGAGACAGAAAATAAGGTAATGGAGGAAACTATGTACATAGTATAATACAACTAGGTAACGGAACAGCTGATAGACTCAGAGTTGATCAAGCCATCGAAAAAATTCACATTGCCTTGAACGGCAGCATTAAAAACTATTGTTCTAGTTGGTCAGGGTATTTTGTAAGGCTCTACGAGATCCTATTCTCTCCCGGAATCCTCTTAATTGAGGCTTTTTGTCCAGTTTTTTAAAACAAAATGCCATATCAGCAACAATAGATCCTAGGGTATTGTTTCAAAATGACCGCTTTATCCATTGTTCTCGGTTTCACTCAGGCAAGTTCTTCTACTTTACTAGAAATGAAAACTGATTCAAAACCTCTTAACTTCAAAATCATTCATAAATGTATTCATATAAATATCTGATATTGTTTTATAGACGTATGGCAATAAGTTCGGGTATCTGTGATAATTTTAGTTTTTACTTCTAGTTTCAATTTTTTTTTTATAGTATTTTATGTTTTTATTGCCTATTTGTACTCATTTATATTACTATTATTTCGATAATTTAGATTTTACAAATGTAATGAAATGTAATACTTTTAGTGATAAATTTAATAATGTTATATTTGGAGACAGGTTCTATTTGTATAATTGTTATTCTCTAGATACTCGAACCCGAACAGCATTACAAGGGACATCACAGGGATTCGAAGAAACAGCATATAAACATGGCATTCATGTGTATATGAAATATTCATGAGGAGATAAGGATGTAATTATTAAAATGGCTTCAGTTTCAGTTCTATAAACCAGTTTAAGTACCTAGGAAGCCTTGTTACAGATGACCACAAAGTAGAGAGCGAAATAAAGGCCAGGATAGCAGTAGCAAATAGATGTTATTTCTCACTTCAGAAAATACTGAAGTTAGAGCTCTCTCTAAAATTATGAAAGTGGTCATCTACAAAACTATCGTAAGGCCAGTAGTGATCTATGGATGTGAAACTGGCTCTTGATAAAAAAAAAAATGGAACAGATCCTAAACTCCTGGGAGAGGAAAGTATTGAGAATGAACGTATTCCCTTTGTTGTTTCTTGAAGGAAGATAAACAAACTCAGGAAACCCATCTTTCCCTCGGGTGTAGAAATTGATGAAAGTTTCTCAACAGAACCAGAGTGAAATCTCCAGGGCCCACGCTTCGAGTTATTTGAACAACCATATAAAACACAATTTCAATCTCTAACAAATGATATAACATGCTTTTGTCATACTCTGGTAGTGTAGATTAATTTATAAATGTGTGTATTTATTTATATTTTAAAGACAATTGACGACAGCCTGCGTTGCTGGAATATGAATTTTGACTTGACAGATCAAACTTTTGCGGAGAAAAATTAAGAAGAGAGAAGTAAATATGAGTTGTAAAAAACAATAGTCCAATCTTTAATTGGGTCAGTTTTCCAAAATGACAGAATTTTTGTCTTTTACATTTTAATTGTAAGATAGTCTGAATTTACAAAGACGATGACTGGCGGTATTAAGTTATCAAAATTGGAAAAAAAGTTACGCTACCGTTTTTATATGTAAAAATAATCCGAAACTGAGATGGGAACCGGTTATTTGTTAATACTCATCTACCATGCCCCCAGATTAACAAGGCAGCTGTTGATTAGGATGAAGGAAATTGTTGGTTGTACATGTTTGTTGACCACATTATATCCTGGTACAAACTTTGCTCAAAGGAGCTCAAGAACAAACATCTAACGTTAGTGGAAAGGGTTCTCTGGAATCGATCCCTGTAGCCACCCCCATTCTATGACTATGTTGTCACATTGACCTGTTGCTTCTAGAAAAAATTCAAGTTGGTGGAAGAGATGAAATGATGACTAATGATATAATATGATATATCACATACACTAGAGGCCAATGACATAACAATAAACTGTAAAAATCAAAGTTAATAACGCCGATAATTTGGATACATCGATCCAATAGCACTGATCTTTCGCACTGAATTCACCATTGACCTCTTTGGGATTGACATTCTTAATAGTAATTACCTAAGTCAATTTGAACCCAGTATTAGACCCACCGCCGAATTGGCAGGTAGAGATTGGACCCGAACTCCTTCTGACAGCGACACTTTGATGGATGGTTGATCGGAACGCGGTCCTCAGACCTGACCTGCTCCTCTACCCAATCGATCAGCTGAGCCCTGTTACATTCCGGAAAGCTAGATATCGGACCAATCAGTCTTAGGAGGATCATGGCACCAATGGTACTTTTGTTTGAGCCACAGAATAAAAAAGTGCTGTTTATCAAACTTAAATATCTGAGTATATATGTATATATAGTTGACCGTAAAATTTGATGTATAGGAAGATGGTCAGGGTTGCGGTCAAAGGAGAAACAAAAATAGTTTACAACTATTTATTTTCCTGTATAGGAAGATGGTCAGGGTTGCGGTCAAAGGAGAAACAAAAATAGTTTACAACTATTTTTGTTTCTCCTTTGATTAGATATTAAAAACTTTACTAGAAGTTCTATTAAGTATCTAGAAGGAAATAACAGGTTTTCCTATTAAAACTATTCAGTCACAAGGACATTCAACTATTTAAAATCATTGGAAGTCAATTCTTTCCATAATTAATAAAATAATTATTATTTTATTTATTTTTTTTTTTAAAGAAAATTCATTTTAACGGTAAAAGAATGATATACCATTTTCGTTTTCAACGGCCGATTTCTATGTATACAGTTGTAATTTTGTGACTAGAGAAATAAATTATTTTGTTTTAAGGGGGAAGGATATTCTTTTAAATTAAATTAGAAAGGAGAGATTTATTAATTTAGTTTCTAAATATACATTGTGTTAAACTGTTTTTGAACAAATCTAGTTCTCAGAATTTTGTAGTGATTACAAAGAAACTACAAATTTTTGGATTAAAAACCTTCCAGGTTATTGAGCGTTCTCGGACTGACAGGTGACCGGCATGCCCTGCTCTCCTTCAAAGGGAAATTGAAGCCTAAAAGAAACGATTTTTCCATGCCCTAGGTGCTCAGATTTACGGTGAGGTTAATATCAATGCCCGTCATTGTAATCTAAACTGGAAAAGAAGGTATTTGGTGATTAGCTATCTTTTTGGCTTCACTTTTCCTGGCAGCTTACTCCATCCACTGTACTGCTTCCTTCACGATAAATTAGTTACACCACATTATATAAAGATTCACAAATATCAATATATAGTTAAATAACTGCGCCAGCGCCTTTCGCCCTTCATACAACCAGCGGAACGGCCCCTCCCCGTTCCAATAATCCACTAGCGTCAGACAACCAAGTAACAACCTTCAATGGACCCCTCACCTAACCTTATAATGCCAAAAGGCAATCCAAGGTATCATGACCCAGATATACATATAGCATACCTCCTATATGTATGTACCAGATATTCAATAACATCATTATAGGAGGGTATGAAAAAAAAAAGAAAAAAAATATATATATATATATATAGCTAAATAAATGATTTGATAAATTGTCTATTTGACATTTTCAACAAGCAACATTTTGAAAAAATTTCACAAAACAGTCAAATTGTTCAAGGAAACGAAGTACGGCAATAAGTAAAATGTGACATCTCCTTAACTTATTATGTCAAGTCAATAAAAGCCATTGAGTTATTTAGGTTTTAAGGTGCATGACTTATGAAGTTTTCTAACCAAATTATAGGAAATATGATTGATAATAATTACAGTAAATATGTGACAAAGATAGTTATTCAAAATATTACTAATTCTGAACCTATTATGTTCTTTCAATAATGCTTACTTGAGGATTGTATCAAATTTAAAATTAATTAAGCTGCTAAATTTATTTTCATGTTTAGTTTTTAAACATTTGTTTTCAAATTTATTTTGGTATTATAATATGGTTAAAGTATTTAGTTTGGATTATATTACAATTTGACCGTTTATTTTATATGTATTGGAAACTTGAAAATTCCTAAAAAAACCTTTGAATTAAATGTTAAAATGCAAAGTATCAATATTAGAAAAAAACTTTAGTTTGAAAATGTTAGATGAGGACTAGGTTGTCCACAGCCACTATAGATACACTTTCAATAAGTTTTTTTTTTTAGTTTTTTGATTGTCAAACCTAGTTCTAGACATTTTTAATTTTATGTTTATTTATGTATATTAAATATAGGTTTTCGTTAGTCAAATTAATATTCTATGATATTTATTCCTACTTCAGGTACCACTAAGGGTTTGCATCGAAAGAGTCTGTATAAAGCCATTCTGTAAACATTTACTGCAAGCACTCATATATATGTATAAAACTGAAGGAAGTAGACGATTGCTAAAACAATAGTTTATCATAACCAAAAGGTTATAGAGGTACAGCAAAGTACTAAGTAAAATACTTCAAAGTAGAAACACTATCCTACTTACGTAAAACATAGAATTGAATAAAAGTCCCTTACCACAGTTTTGATGAATTTAAAAGAGTACTATGATAAGTTATTGAAAGCATCTTTCCTAATTTATAATTATAAATAAAAAGCTAATCTTTTAAAAGCAACAAACTAATATTTCTTATAACCTTCTTATGATAGTTCACATCAGGCCCGCAAGGAGTGCTAATAGCAGTATACGAATGTACAAAGGTACACAGCTACCCAAATTATGAATATAATTCAGATATATATATATATATATATATATATTACCCTGGCACCTATCATTAAACTGTCTTTTTTTTCAATTTGTGATTTCCAGACTTAATAGTAAAATAATGTTTTGTTTTTTTTGTTCTTCAGAATTTATTAAAATGTATTGGACAAGTTCTCATCATGAGTATTCATTACAAACAACTGAGACAACTATTCTAGAAATTGGACGCGTCTATCTACTCAGGGAATATGTTAAAACTTTACATAACAGACCCAACGTCAATAGTTCTCATTCAACTGGGATGAACAAATATCACTCAAATTATATGAGATTATTATATATTCCACAGTTATTTGTAATAATCACTATCTCCATTTCTATATATAGTAATTTGATCATTTATTTAGATTACCTCTATGTGTTCCTGTTACGCAAAAGATTTCCTGGAACATGTTATAGAATAGTAACTAAAATAAGAAAATATATAATTTGATATTTTACACTTACCGACATTACCAGCTGTCGAGCCCTGCAGTGCCCATATTAGTTGGAGTAGTACGGGCCAAAAAGTCCCCATAACTGAAAGATAAAAGATTTATTATTTTTCAAATCAAACTATTGAATTATAATTAATGCTAATATTTCTATAATTTGCACTTTATAGTGATTAAATTCATAATAATATAATATTTGAAAAATAGATAATAAATAAAGACTATGAGAGAGGTCGACCGATAGGGTCACGATGGGCCTCACGTTATAGTTCTCGTATTAAGGAAATAAAATAATTAAGACTGACTTAGTATCTCTGTTTTACTTATTCTGATGATTCAAAATAAAATAAATATTTTTTGTATGAAATTTACTACTGCATTAGATTACAAATACAATAAGTGTGAGGAGCTATAATGATATGGAAAATATGTGAAGAAACTACCCATTGCTAATAGTCCAATAACACTTCTACATTGAAACGTTTTGAGGCCATCTTCTTTTGAGGTGCTTTGGACAATTATCAGTAATAGAAGAAGAAGCGAGATAAGAAATTGATTAGAGAATTTATATGGAAGAATTGATATCTAATTAGGGCTAGATCGGCTCTATAGAGAACATTAAGGTCTTCATTGATGATTTCAATTGTGACAAAATAAGGAGTATTGAGGATTATGCAAATAAAACATGTTTAGTACTTCTAAATAATGTTTCTTCTTATTTATTTATTTCTTTGAGTCGATTCATTCCAATTCAGAATTCGGGTTGCGTATATTCATTGTTCGGATCCCTACACTACTCCGCAAAAAAAAAAAAAAAAGAACAACGTCTCCACACCAAGATTCAGTTCAAATTTACTAGTGATTGCGAAAATGACGGAAGAAGTTCCTTTCTCGGAAATTCCTTTTCTGTGTTTAGTTATTATAATAAGTGGAAGTGCAATAAAAAAGGACAATATATTTCACAGCGGGAATTAGCATGCCAATAATCTTTTGGTTGAATAATAGCCTGGGGAATCAAAAAAACAATTTATAAAAGCGTCTAAATGTTCAAATAATGAAGCAGAAAATAAGAGCGTGAGATTTACCACACCGACCAATGTTGCACAACAATGAGTCTAAGAATCTAGCATCTGACGGGATTCAAAAGATGCATAAAATACTCTCCTACAACACATCAAAATACCGCACCACATAGTAACAATGAGTCGGGGACATCCTGATGCAGAAGAGATTCTCCGTAAATGCAAAGAGTCGATTACAAAAGTCCTAGTGCGTACTAGGCTTAAGAATGACGTTATCCTATCAATATGTATATTGAAGTATACTTGTTTATACTAAAGGAATAAACGAATCACGGTACTTATGTTAATGACACCATTCAGTCAGAAAAGGATTCTATGGGCAGAGGACCTCAGAAAATAGTATCCTTTAGTATAATGTATTTTCATAAAGGATTCATATATTCATGTATTCTTAATGTATTCATTACTCCATTTAAAGTGGGTACTTGCCGCAGCGCTAAACAATACCCGCTGTTTTTCTTTGTCAAACGTGTGCCCCTTACCTTGTTTGCTAAATCCTATAAATGATTTTACAAGTGCAGGTTTTAGAATCCCGTGTTTTGTCTTACTAACAGGTTCAAAATTTTATTATTAAAAGAGAAATCGTGCATTTTGCTACACCGGTCTGTTATTAAGATATCATATTTAAAGTCCAAATTTTTCTTCCACAACTGAAGATTTCTCAACTTTGATCACCCTTTTCGGAATCTATGATGAATTTACTATGAGATGGGTCTATCGATTGTTTTAGTGTTTGAAAATAATCAATAATATGCGATTTGGTACCTAGATCTTTCCATATCAATTTCATCAAATCCCACCCACTACTTTCGCTTACGAATACACAAATGAATTTTTCATAACAAAATTGTTTTTCGAAAACGGCTGGTTCGATTTAGTCAAAATTTAGAGGAAAGTTGCGGATTTGCTTAAATCAGGTCTAATATTAATTTTAGCAAATTTCATCCTCTACATTCACTTGCGCGCGTAAAAAGAATTTTTCTTGACACGTCTGTATTTTAAAAACGGCCTGTATTTTATATCAAATATCAACCCCTATGTCTGCTTGCTCAAACGAAAAAGTAAATTTCCTGGATACGAATTTTACAAAATTCATTATGAATCTAAAAAAAAAACAGTGATTCCTGATGTTTTAAAATTTTTTCTCCTATAATAAACCTTAAAAACATCGATAACAGAAATAAAATAATTTAGCCCAGCAAGAACTGTTCGGTACTTCAGCAAACTCAAAGTTGCTAAGATTTATTCTTTAAAAAATATTACAAAATCGTATTTTGTGTTTATGTATTATGACTGCATGGACCGCGCTTATTTTATTACCAAGCAGAAAGAAGCCTAAATTTATCGATTTTAGTTTATCAGAACAAACATTTTTCGCAGTTTGAATAAATGTCATTCACTGATCCAGTATCGACTAATATTTTACCTATTAGTTATTCTTGGTACAGACTACAATGTCAAAAGTCTAAAATCACACGTAGATCTCAGCCGTGAGAGGCGTGGGTAAAGAAGGGCCAATTTCCTCCCCGTGGAATGAAATTTCCGGCAATTTAAACCAAACCTGTGAGAGGGCGGCGGCAGATTGGATAGGTCTATTTGATTTAGTTATTTATCAAAATATATTTTCTGTTATTTTTGAAGCGTGAAAAGACTTGTAATTATGAATCAAAACATGCGTTGTTTATTTTGATTTGTGAAAAGAGTAAACATTGTCGAGTGCTGAAAAACAAATTGGACTGAAGACAAATTGGACTGAAATCCCTCTTTAACTTTTTTCCTTCCTTTTTTTTTAAGTGCATTTAATTTTTTTCACTAAAATTAAAACTATTCATGGACATCTGTTGAACACTTATGTGGTAAATGTATTGGGTTTTCAGAAACATATATACTGCTGAATTACACTAACACATTACTCCAGAACCTGGATTCATAATGAAGCCTAATATGCAAATATACAAACTGCAAGCACAGGCACTAATACTTTTTTTCACAATGGGGGTGACTATTAGAGATACTAATGGAGTTAAAAGTACAAGCATTGAACTGAGCTTAATATGAAATATGCTATGTTTCATACCTGTTGTCTTTAGGATGCAAGAATAATTACTGAAGGTAACTATCCAAAATCATTTATATTACTTTGAGTCCTAAAAACTATTATCATTGCGTTACTTTTCAAAAGGCACAGACTGTTTACTAGTAACCAATTAGATATCTTCATAAATTATTATTACCATTGAATACATAATATATTAGGAAGTGGTATAGGGCGCCATATAATATAATATACGACTCAACGCTACATAAATGAACAAAGTATTTATTTGCAATTGTATGTATTCATAAATAATATTATAAAAATAAATGATTCAGATAGACAGTCTTGCTATCTTTACATTATATATGAATAGCTGGGTCGGTAGAAAGGTTCAGGTGGTAATGCATGCCGTGGTAGGTGGTGATGTTCAAGCAGTGGCGGGGTTGGCTGTCATGTCTCCCTGAAGGTCCAATGGAAGTGTCCTTCGTCCCTCTCAGACTCGATGTCACTTCCATCTTCAACCTTCTTGTACACCTCTCAGACAATTATCATAGTGAGCGTCATTATTCTCCTCCTTCATTCGGATTGGCTTTTGTGGCTCCACCCACTAACGATAGGTCACAAAGACTACCGATAAGTGTTTTTTAGTAAACTATAATTGACTTATCTCGAGACTAAGTCGCAGATAGTCTTCTCATCGCTGACAATAGCGGAGTTGTCAGGTATTGAAAGATCAATGATTGCACATCCCATTATCTAATAATAAATAGTGTTGTCCTGGCACGGAAAACTCAAACAGTGGTAAAACTATGTACTATGAGCCATCGTTTTGAAACAACGTTGCAGGGGTTCATGAACAAAATTATTGTACATTTGACGTATTTTATAGATTATACTGTGGAGTGTGGTTACTTTTTGACAATCCTAATATCTTTGGGGCAGTCTATGGAGGGACCATCATGGAGACAGAAACTTATGTCCATTTCATAATAAAACCAACATTTTTTTTGTCCGACTTGTCACTATCCAAGCCAACCAGCGATTCTTGTTTGTTATTAAAATATCTTGTTAAGATTTCTGTTACATGACCATTTCAGCAAGCCTCTGTTTTACCCTTGATACTATCAAAGGTACAAAAGTTAATAACCATACAAAAAAATTAAATGAATAGAAAATTAACGAGAAAAAAATAGTAAAATACCAGAGTTTTGATTTTGGTAGCATTAAACTCTTGGGGCTCAACTCAAATATTTCTGTTAAGGTTTAAATTTATATCTCTATATAACTAACGTAAGATATCTTATATTTTTTTCTAATTTTCTTGCCAGTTAAGAAACTTTCCTTAAGGTAAGGAGAGTGATTCAGTTCAATTTTCGTTATAAATTTTACAACGGATCTATGGGTTTTCAGATCCTCCTGAATAAAACAAAAATAAATAAAAGATTATTTTTAGCACTTGGTCTTTTAGGTTTCTTCTTGGATTATCTATGAACGGATTAGCCGTTTTGTATTCGCTTGCTTAGAATTTGGGGCACTCTGTGCCGGCAATATGCTTCGCAATAACTAGGAAACCTGTTTTTAGATTTTATATTGAAGCACAAAAATGATTTTATGAAGCTTAATTTAAGTTTTCTTCTAACACTGTTTTAACTTTTCATTAATACAATACATTTATGAAAAAAAAAAATAAAAAGAAAAGGCATGACATTTCTAAATGGACATTTAAAAGCTAAATATATCCACACAAAAGAAAAAGTAAGTTCAGTTCTTTTTTCACTATTGTAAGGGAAAGTTCTGTCCTAGGGCTTTCAGAGGTCGGTATTTTTTGTCATCAGTTTCTCAACTGTTTTTTAGAGTGAGATTTGGTATAATGGTTCTTGAACAATCCTAAAGGTGACCTTTAAACTTCAATCTAATAACTCATCCAATTTCTACTTGTTCAGGTTTTTTTGTGTTAGTAAAGCTAAATAACTTTCGAGTATCATGAAGTTTTCCTTTTTTTTTTTTAAATATGAAGTAAACAGTAAAAAGTAAGTAGTGTAATCTTTAATCAGCCAAGGGGGGGGGGGGAGGGACATTTTCTCCGTTATACAGAAGTATCTGTCAAGAAGGAGTTAATACAAAAATAACACTAAAAAAAAAATTAAATTTAGTTCGTGAAGTATACCTCGAGAGTCCAAAAAACTAATATCACGATTTTATTCGATTAAAAAAAAACAATGCATCGTACTAGGAACATTTCGTCCCAACTATCCTTTTGTATTTGTAAGATACATACATTGCCGGTAGGGAAAATATTTTTAGTTTGTTGGACAGTATGGTGAATTTCATGGATAATCCATAGAAAAGTTGAGCCGTAGTCCAGGTAAAATAAATCATGAATTTTAATTTATTTATGAGAAAGGGATTTATTTCTTTTATCCTTTTTTTTTTTTTACAAATTGAATGCTTTATACATTAAATGGTGGCAATACGCAATAACTAAATTACTTATTTTTCCACGGTCTATGTGTTTTTAATTATTTAATTATATTCTTATAAGGCTTAAGAAGGAGACCAGATTAATTTATATGATTTGTAATTGGAGAAAAAAAATAATGGGGCAATGGCCGTTGTAATAGATAAATTAAAATAAAGAAAGTTATTCACATTAAATCATTAAATAAAGGCACAACTCGTTCAGTAAATGAACCTAACAATCAGTAAATAGACCCATTTTTAAAAATTTTCTATAAATAAACACATTTTAACAAAACTGAGTTACATAGTGCCGTCAATAGCTCTAAATTATGGAATTGTGAATATATACATTTATATTTTATGAATTTTGTCCGTTATAGGGGGGTGAATAGTCCTGATTGGGAATAAAATTGGTGTCTAGCGTACTAAACGTAGCGGAGGCGTTTCGGAATAGAGAAGTTCAATTGCATTATAATTTATGTTGTTTCTCGAAACCTTAAAAATATTATCCGTTAAGAGAGGGGTCTGTTATAAAAAGGTGTCCGTTAACAGAAAAATCACTGTATTAGATGTAAGTTAAACTAATCGATCGTAATACTATCTCGAATAAATTACTTTACTTGATATTTTATATATAACTGCCATTGTAGAAGTCTCGTTTGGTGATAGGTAGTCATAAATTGGACATCTGAGTTGAGACACATTTGTAATTCTCTGCTTTCTTATTGATTACGTCGAACCGGCTCTATTGTTCCTGGCGAATAAAATAATTTTTTTTTTCCGAATTCTTATTTTTATTTTAAATCGTTTTTCACCATGTTATTTTTCTGATTAAATATTCTGAATATTATCAGAAAATGTGTCTTCCACAAAACAGATGATATCTTATTTCAGAAATGCATTCCATTAGGTAATGGAAATAATATAAAATCTCACAAAAAAAATAAAATACAATATTTTATTACATGAGATAGCATTATTATAAAATTAGATATTTGCCGGGCTAGAACGTGGGTCATGCCTGCTGAACTACTTTAGTTTTCGTTTATTTAAATAAATATACATTGTATAGAAATTCATTTAAAAAATATTTTTTTTTTTACAAAATATACAGTTTTTTTATGATTCAAAATTTTAACTGAAAATATGAATTATGGATCTTAATGCAAACAAAAATTACCTCTGATGATATGTCCGTTACCAAACTTTATTTACGAGATATTCACCTCTATTCATTAATATGAATTATTTAAATTATAATAAATAAGTCAATATGTGTTCTAACTATTTTGTTAATGAAATGTAAACATTAATATTCATACTTAAAGTTCTTTAAAATTACCTTGGGACTTGGGATATTTTTTCCACAGCTGCAATGGCTGAACGGCACTAGGTTTGTGTTATTGTTTCAATTATCCTTCTTCGTAAAGAATATTCGTACGGATATACCTTCGTAGGGAATTTTTTTTTATTTTGAGATTTTTTTTTTCTAAAAATTAGTTTTATCTTTTTTCGTTCTTATTTGGATAATATTTTTTTAAATTACATTAAACAATTGTATGTTTTATGATTTGCCCGTAAAATCTGTACATTGATTGTCAGTTTTATCTATTTCCGTTAGAAAATAATTTTTTTTTTTTTCACATTATCAATACATACAAGTTTTAAAGTTCTGTCTACTCTAGAAAAGAACAGGTCATATAGAGGTCAGGATAACATATTGTGCTAGATAAAGTAGTAACGGGATTGGGTTTGTATTTTACGACTGCCTCGGACGTTTTCAGGAGTAAGGGTTCAGAACGAAATATTTATGGGGCATAAACATGCAAAAATTATTGCAAAACTGGTATTATTAGAAATAGAGGTGGTTTTTCTTATTTATAGTCTTCGATATATCAAAAAACAAAGTTTTTTAAGTATAGAAAATTAAAAAAAACATTTTAGAATTTAGTTTCCTATAGAAATGCGTTATCATAATCAACCGGCCGAGGAAATTAAAATTCCATGATAATGAAGCCTGGATTATGACCACGAATATAATTCAAATAATGTTGAATTCAAACGTGAAAACGTAATGGTTTTTCGATAAATCGTATGCTTGAAAATAATTCAACTATTTTTCTTACGGTTTTTTATGGTTTACTCAGGGTTCTTTGGAACAAAATGTGTATGGTATGAGTTCTTCTTGAAAACTGTTTTAATATCATAATTAGTGAAAAAAACTATATGTTCTAGAAAAGTTTAGAGTAAGATATGCTGGAGAATAACAGGATAAGGTTAGAAAAATAATAATACTCTTAACAAATATTCTGGGTCATCCTATACATTTTTTTTCTAGATTTAAGAAGTAAATCAAACAGTTTTTTAATTATTTCTTAGCTTGTCAAACTTTTTTTTTTTTTTTTTTTTTTTCTGACCTCCTAGAAAAATAAGAACAATAAATTAATTATATACATAGAAATAAGTGTATATATACAGGTGTGTTACATCTTGGATTGCCAGAGTGGCAGCTTGTCAAACTAATTCGTAAATGAAATATATATGCATATAATTGTATCATTTGTTGCGAGAATGGTGTTGCAGACTATCCCATGCATAATAAACACCGGGGAACCTTTGAGGAATGATTTAGGAGTCCCAATCGCCTTGTATCTCTAATGCATCTCCTTAGGGTCTTGATTACATTTACATATTTATGTGAGGGATTAGCTGAGTTTCATGATGTTACAAGAATTTTATACCGTAATACATTATTATTTATTAGAGTCATTCTGCATTAAAAGTGATGTTTGCCCACAATAATATTGGTATTTAATATATCACTAATCGAGGAAGAGCAAGAAAAATCAGAAAGTAGCCAGCACAGGTTCAGTGATATAGATGAAATCGACGAAGTTCTTCATGTTTGTTTTCAGAGTAGATCCCTCCATAAATAGTCTAGGTAGGGAAGTAAAAGTAGTATAAGTAAAAATTTTGAAAAAACAATCTATTTCAGCAATTTTCATATCGCCCTCCTTAGTTATAACAGTTCGTTGTCTATAAGGCCGTTTGTAGCCAAGTAAGTTGAAGCGTCACCTCAGCACCTCGTAACTACGGTTCGAATCCGACCTAGAGGAAAGTTGACATTTATTTTGTGCCCTACAAAATGAAAACCCTTCACTCTGGCTTAGAATAGGTGAGATATTTTTGAAGTTTACATAAATGATAGATGTATATTATTTAGTAATATATATTTTATTTAAATTATGTAGATATAATATACATAAATAATTTAAATTCGTTTACAAAAGATTTAATTTCTGGTAATTAATTTAAGGTGACTTCCACCACTTCCATTCACAACGGTTTAAACAATAGTGCTGTGTTTTATTCATACCGTACAACATAACAAATAATAACAAAAAATCGAATAAATTAAAAAATAAGTAATGAAGGAGACCCAACAAAAAAAATTAAAATAGTACAAAAACTATTTTTTAAAATTTTATTTTATGTTTTTGTACTAGTGCTCTTTTTTTTTTAACAGTGGACTATCTTCCTTCATTTTTATATCTTTATTAATTAATAAAAACGGCAATTAATAATCTTCTAATAAAAAGAAAAAAAGTAACTATAACACTCAAGTACTTTTTAAAAGTCAGTTTGAGAGTAGTTTAAGAAAGGTCTTTACCTGCATGAAAAATCAGTATTTTATCACATTTCTTCGATACTAATTTATTTCTTTTATCTCAAATCTTTACAAGTATGATTCGTATTTTTTATTCATTGTTGTTTTCGGTGAATATGTTTGTTTCTGTATTGAAGTTTTAATTCACGAATTCATTCACATAATGGTCTTAATATAATATGAAAAATGTTTGTTAGATATGAGAAGAAATTAGTATTATATACTACAATCTTGTACCGGAAATGTTTAATTATATTACAGGAATCTTCAGTGATACGTAGTTTCCAAAAAAATGTATAAATATAATCTCCAATATTTCTTGGATGTACTATAAAACTAAGAGGATTAATATTGTGAGGTGGTTTCTTTTCTTTTAGGAAATACTTTTAAAAAATTGACGAAATAAAATTGTATTGTTATAAATAAAGGGAAAAATCTAGAATAATACATAATAAATCCTGAAGAAAGATTACTGCGAAACGTCAGTGTCTTGTATATAAGAATAGAAGAATTATTCAAGTTTATATTAATAAAAATTCTTTTTGAAAGTGTTTATCACTGAAGATTTACATCTTATGTAAAATTCTATTCAAAGATCTAAAAAAATAAATAATTAATTGTAATTTGTATTCTGTACATTTTAGGCTTTAATAATTTTTTTTTTATTTTATTTATTTATTGATATTTACAACTGTATAAAAAAATACAACCAATAAATTTTATCGTAATGACATAATGATATGATACAGGATGTAGAGAAACTACCCAGTAGTAGAACTCTACTTTAATAATTAGTTAAGGAATTAAAAAAAAAGTAACTGTTGTCTTTTCACTGTAGGGCATAGTTGTTTTATTATTGACTAATAAAACAAAAATTAATATATTAAAAAGTAAATAGATTACAAAACTAGCTGTATAAATTTTGTATTACAAGATCGTTGACCCGAAAAGAAGAATAAATAACGAACATAATCAGGTAACACGACCCAAGGGAAAATTTTAATAAAAGTGATGTGTTTCATCCTCCTCTTTAGGAAAATAATGGGGAAGGATTTTAAAAAGCTTTTAGTAATACATGGAAGCTATTCGTTTAAGGTTTTATGAAAGCTAAATTGAAATAATAATATTTGTTCCATTTTGTTTTAAATTTACATATAATTATAAAAATATTAGTTATTTTATTAATTTTGTATTTTGCATTGCGTGTGTTCTTCAATTCAATTCTGAATTGGTTTACTCGGAGTGTACTAGGAATTGGTTTGGGATTATTATTCAGTTGGGTAAATATTTTTCCAATCAATCTGTGAAAAAAATAAAAATAAAAATTTGGTTAGAATCTTAATTATTTTTATCAATTGTTCTATATTTGTATTGTTCAATATTTTGCTATCACAATAAAGACAATATATTTCGGAGTATGAATAAATGATCAAATATATTGGAATTGATATTTTTGGGTAGGTTATTGTAATGTGTCATCATCAATGAATATTGTGTCAATTAGTATTCAGGATTTAGTGTGTTTCAATATTTCATCATCCCATTATTCACAGCAGATTTTATAACTTTATTAGTTAAGTTTATGAGTAATATTTGATACTCACTATTATAAATTATATGGTAGTATTTCAAAGAATGTCCGTAGATTTAATTATTTTTTAAATCTACTAATTCTTTATTTTTATTCATTAATTTAATTTCTCCATATTTAGGAAGATAGAGAGTTTTTTACTTATAAAGTGATAAAAATCTTCCTTCGAAGAACATTCTATAATTCTTTTCTTTTAATTTCACAGTTTCTCTTAACATTTCGGAGTATTCTTTCGATCATCTGGACATTCTGTTGTTTGTTTATTTTTTTTAAACTAATGTATGTTGTAATAACATTCCTATTGTACAAATATATTACTTTCAAAAACTTTTTTTGTGTCTTCATTATTATTTAAATTTTCTTTAAGGAATATTCCTTTTTATATTTTGGAGATATTGATGTTACAAGGCCAGAGCTATCATAAAAAAAAATACAATATCTTAAGGACGGGAGAAGAAAGTATGTGATATGATTGTCACCGATATTTTATTAAAAT
>NW_027109248.1:381218-381776 GCF_000696795.3 Halyomorpha halys | reverse complement strand
TATATTTAACACAACACATTGATGTTTTAGTTGCACTATGTTCTTGAAATGCTGGTTTGAATTTTTATTTTTGGTTATTTTTGTTAATATATTCTTCTTAGCGATAATATAGCTGAATTAATTTTTTCAAGTTGAAAAAATTTGAAATTGAAATTGGTAAAATTTCATTGCTGTAATTTAATAAAGCATGGAGATGAGAGAAAAGTTATTACATTTTCTAGTATAAATAAGCAAATATAGTTCAATAAAGTGTATTTTGGAATATAAAGGAATATGGTTCAATAAAATATGTTTTCGAGAAGGTGAGAGAGAAAATGGAGAACTCCTACAAAGGTGTCATAATAATAAAAGAGCTCTTCCTCAGGAAAAGATATGAAAGAAGGAAATGCTATCAGGTCCCTCCCACCCTATCTCGAATCTGCTTTCAAGAAGGATTGGAAAATGAATTATTCTGCTGATAGAAAAAAAAAGTAATCATAAATAAGACCGAACTTATTCATTTGCGTGTATTATTCAATTTATATGTATCATAATATTTGTTTTATCTGCATTATCGCA